>NC_038247.2:8865195-9058932 GCF_000004515.6 Glycine max
ATGTGATTTCCTTTTTCTCTAACTAATTATGTAATACTACGTACGTAATTCTTTTTAACATGGATTCTGTAAGTAACAAACGTTACGTTGTTACGATGACATGATTCTGTCATTTTCATGCCGGTCACGTGTAAGTGCATATTTAGTGTACTTTTTTTATACTAAAATAATAATAATAACACCCATGAGAATTCTTTAACCTTATGCTGAGCATTCTTTTTTATCTTCCATAATAATAATAAAAAACATATTTTCTTATATTTTCATTTTTATTAGTCATTTTTTTTCATTCATCGCAACCAAACACAAACTAAGGAAGAGGAAATAGAATAAAAAATAAACAAATTAAAAAGGAAAAAATATTCTTTGAATAAATAAAGCAAAAAAAATTAAATTAAAAGGAATTCTGACAGAAAATAAAATTTAATAAAGTAGTTTTAAGATTTTTACGTACATAAAATTAGAATTCTGATTGTTTTAATTTACTTTTTTATTTCGTTTTTTTTTGTTATATTTAATTTAGTTCGCCTTTTACAATTCTGACTATTTCTATCACCAAAAATTGAAATTTCTTTTTGATAATTGTAACTTTTTTTATTAGTTGCAATGGTTTTTATCGGTCAATAAAAACAATAACCTGATAAAAAATAATTTAAAAGATGAGAAAGAGATAATAGTTGGAATTGTAAAAATACTAGAAGACAACACTATTTTTTTTATAACACCCAACACGTAGATCGATAGGTATAGGTTCTTCTAGTATAATTAGTTCTCTAGAATTTGAATTTTGGTACTTAATTATATTAAATTTCAACAGAATTTTTGTTGTCATTTATAATAATTTTAAACTCAAACATAATAATATCTCAATGATACCTTTAGCTTGTACAAAACATCTAATATTTTCCTCTCTCTTATTTTGCTTATAACTATAGCTTGTACAAAAAAATCTAATATTTTCCTCTCTTATTTTTCTAATTAAGATTTAAAAAAATTAAGTTTGTCATATTTATCTTTACTCTCTTTTTTATTTTTACATTTTTGTACTCATTTTCATTAAAAACAAAAAGGGGACCTTAAAGAAAAAAAAGAGTCTATTTTTTCTTTTTATTATTGGTATTTATCTTAAAATAAAATAAAATTTACAATTTCTTATTCAATCATCTTTATTCCATCCAATGAGTGCATCTCAGTTAATAAAATATATTAAATTTATGAAAAATAATTTAAATTTAATTCTCATAAATTATATTTTTAAAAAAATAAAAAACTTTAAGTATAATTAATCTTATAATTTGTTGTAAATTTCTAATAATATTTTGGGGTCTCATCAGGGGTGGTTAAAAAAATATTTCTTATACAACTTAAATCATTTTATTTATGATTGAATATTGGTAAAATTAAATGTTAAACATTTTTTTAATTTTTTTTTTCGTAATTTTAAAAAAATACTGAAATGATAAATCTCCAATCATGCTATCATGTGAATTATTCACATCAATCATATCTCTCGAGAACACACATGTTGTGGCTTAAATAATTTTGTCGGCCTTGTTATTAGCATTGGCTCAAAAGTATTTTACTTTAATATTTGGATATTTTGGTGCAAAATACAGCGATCTATATCAGTGGGACTAAAAAATTTATGTACTTTCCGGTAATTACCTTAAAAACTTAATTGCAAACACCTGATATTTAAGTTAACTTGTTTATTCGTATATAAATTATAATTAAATTATAAAGAGATCTAACTCCATTTAACAAAATGTATATAAATTAAAATTAATTGTTATTTTAAACTAGCAAAATTTCTATTTCAATATTATATTTATTGTGGTAAAATTTATACATTTTAACAATTTCTCTTATTATATATAGATGTACATGTTAATTTTTGTTTAAGATGTTTTCTGTACATGTTTATGTGCACAATTTTTTTGCTCTGAAATTAATATACATTCTAATTGACATATCTATTAACTTTGGTTTAATATTTTATTTTTAAATACATACGATTAAGTGTATCGCATTCTAAAATATTTTAGTTTAATTTTAAGTGTGACTACTTCACCCTCATTTTAATACGTAATAATAAATTATTATTGTGCCTGTGTTTGTATTTTTTATTGAGCTAGATTTAATATATTGTAATATTTTCTATTATTACGAACATGTATATTAGTTTTAGTTTTACTGGAACATTTTTTGAACATTTGTTTATCTATTCCATCACATGAAATATATGTTTACCTATAAGTATTTTTTACTTCTTGAAACATTTAATATTATTTTTTTAGAAATATGAATGGTTTTGTCATCTTTAAAACTGCCATTAATTGAGAAATAAAATAATAATTATATCTCATATTTTTTTTTACTGAATCTCATAAACATTTTTATTCCTTACAAATAAAAAAACATGTGTAATTGATAATTATTTTTAGTTAACTATAAAAAAAGAATCAATAAAATAAAAATAATAAACTTGAATAGTTTTAGATGTTTGTCTTCTAAAGATTTTTTCAATTGATTATACTTATCAATAAGTTTCTAATATTTTTTATTCTTTTTAAATTTGAGAATCTCAACTGAAATAAGTTAATACTATTTATCATTAGTTTTATCTAACTTCAACTAAGATACATTTCCTTTTAATTTTATCGTATAATTTTTTTAAGATATACTTTTTATATTTAATTAAAAATATCAACGGAAATAATTTCTCATTTATTTTATAAGTATACTTTAATCTAATATGAAATACACGCCTTTTTAATAAATAAAAAAACATAACAAAAATAATTATATTAAAAATGGGGAAAATATAGAGAAATCAAAGAGATTGATTAATTATATTTAATAAGTTTAATAACATATTTTAAATAGTTTTAAAAAGGAAATCATAGAGCAATACCTAATTGAATATAGTTTGTTATTTAATTTTTTTTTTCATTTTTAAAACTTTAACTCAGATAAACTGAAAAAAGAAAAACCAACAACAACCTTATTCATTTGTTGCGATAAGTTAAAAGGAGAGTAACAGACAAGGGGCAGTAGTTAATTTTGATTTTAAATGTTGAGAATAGTCTCACATTTAACAAACTTAATAAATTTAATATTAAAAGTGAATATAATTTTAAAACTATCCCTTTATTATTTCCATATTTAATTGTGCCAAGTAAGTTTTGTATGGTGTAACTATCCATTTTATTTAGATCAACATTGATAACAAAATGATCAGGCATAGAGAAAGAAAAAATGGAAAGAAAATGATCCCAAAGACGGATCCGGAGAAAGAAAAGAATAAAAGTTGCAAGTGTGTGGAAATAAAAAAAATGGAAAAACTAAAGAATTTCAAACTGAATGCATATTTGTATGTCTGTCACTAACTCAATCCTTATTGAGTTTATTTTTCATGTCTTTATTGTCATCACAAAATCCCAAATCTTCCCTTAAATACAAGGCTTTCATAACTTTGGCAGAAAAACCAATCTTTTTCTTTAAACTTGGGATTGGACTCACCAAATCAATTGTTTACACATGTAGTAAGAACGAGAGAAATTAAATATTTTTTTCAGCATTAGCAACAACAAAGTATTATATGAAATAAAAATTAGATCAAAATTATTAAAAAATAAAAAATATATAAATGTTGCATACACGAATGTGACAAATGAAGAAAATCCACTCACTGAATGAGTTGGTTATGGTGAATTCGTGAATGGTTAAAGGGTAAAATCTAAACGTATGCAAGGATTCTCTGAAAGCCATGAAATTTCCTTGAGCAGTATGTGTCGTCATTTTCTGAACAAATTCAACTTTGATATTCCCTGATTTACAACGGCCACCGTCACTGTCAAAATTTGGCCACACAACCATGAATGAGGAACTTAAAAAAGAGGAGAAGAAGTAAAGCCAAAAGGGTGATGAATGGAAAAATGTCCATTTGGGTGAAAAAAATACATTGCATTTTGTGCAGAGATAATCACAAAGATGAAAATATATCATATTCAAAGCTTCTCCTTTGACTCCGTCCTACTTCCATCTCCATAAGTTATCTTGAATAGGAAGAAGACTCCTTGGATATTGTTTGTTTTGTTGTCACTAGTGAAATCTCGACAAATACCTTTGAAGGCTAAAATAGTGGGAACACTTTTGACTCTTTGTAATATGTTACTGATTTTAAACAAAAGATAAAAATAGAGACCAAAGCACTTATAAGAAATTGTATAGATTATTAAGTGTAAATTAAGGGTAGAAACGAAAAGTAAAAGTAGAGACTAAGGAACTATTACAATAAAATTATATAGATTATAGATGAGAATATTAAAAAAACTATTAATGAGAACATTTTTAAGTGTGCTTCTTCAACAATAGAGCTTTTATGGGTTTTTTAAAATCTTTTATCTCCTTCAGTATATCATTTTTATAATTATTTAAAAATTAAAAGGATTTTTGTGGTACAAAAGATTTCTTGTAATAATTACCATAATTTTTAGAAGCGTGATATTTTTATAGAGTCGTGCTTCTAAGAACTTGAATGTGATAAATATTAATTTTCAACACTCTACACTAAACTGATGGACAATAAATGCAAGATAGAAGTAGTCAAATTAGAAAAGACAGCATATTGAAATGGACACAATAGCCCATTCATAAGGGACGCAATGAGTTATGGCTTCAAATGGTTAAATATGACAAACAAATCATATGAATCTAACAAAACTTACATCTTTTTTATCCATTCTGTAAAATTAAAAAAATATATTTAAAATTATAAGAGTTAATAAAAAAAATAATAAAATGAGGTTTGGATAAAAAAGTAAAACTAATATTTTTTATCTTTTAATAACTAAAATAATTATAGCTTTAGATTCTCTTATATTAAACTTTTTTGTAATAGCATTTTCTCATTCTCATTTTTGGATTTAAATAATAAATTTAAATTTATACATTGATTTTCTAATTATTTTTCTTTTAAGTTATTATTATTATTTTATAATAAATCTAATGACATGTTTAAATGTAATACAATAATAAACATATACTAAAAGTGAGTGATTAGGGTGGATAATTTGTAGGAGAATTATTAAGTTACGAGGAAGACAAAATTAAGAGTGATAAAATAATTATAATAAAATAAGTCAGATTGTTCATATAAGGGTAAAAAATGGCCTAAACCTTAGGTTAAAAAATTGATTAGAAACAATGTTATCAAAAAATCGTTGCAATCTATAAATTATTTGATGGGAGAGTTATCGTTTACTGGGAGGCAAATCAATTGGCAGACTTGTTAGCAGATCATGCTATGAATTATTTGAATTAGTTTCGAATTTTTGATGTAGCTCCGACTTTTATTTGTAATGCACATCGAGCATATATGACCTGTGTTTCTTTTCCTATAGGTTATCCATTAAAATAACACAATTTTTTTTCCTAAAAAACAACCTAAGCACAAATTTGTTGGGTCCATAAAAAAATGTTCTCGGGCTCATTCTCGTTAAATTTGAGCCCAATATAAAAAAGCAAGGTTAACTGGTGTCCGAAAACCCTAACAAAAACCCGTAGGGGGGGAGAAGAAGCTTGGTAGTTGCAGTGCGTTGCATCAATGGGGAAGGCGAAGGGGAAGCACCGTTTGGACAAGTACTACCACCTAGCGAAAGAGCACGGTTACAGGTCTCGAGCCTCATGGAAGCTGGTCCAGCTCAACAACAAGTTCCACTTCCTGGAATCGGCGCGCGCCGTTCTCGACCTCTGCGCCGCCCCCGGAGGGTGGATGCAGGTGGCGGTCAAGAGCATGCCCGTGAACCACCTTGTGATCGGCGTGGACCTCTCCCCCATCGCCCCCGTCCGCGGCGCCATCGCCATCCAGGAAGACATCACCAGGCCCGAGTGCAAGTCCCGCATCAAGAAGCTCATGAACGACCACGGCTGCCGCGCTTTCGACGTCATCCTTCACGACGGTTCCCCCAACGTCGGCGGCGCCTGGGCCCAGGAAGCCACCAGCCAGAACGCTCTCGTTATTGATGCTGTCAAGTTGGCCACTCAGTTCTTAGCCCCCAAGGGCATCTTTGTAACCAAAGTAATCATAATAATCTCATTTTACTTTAACCTATTTATGCTCTAATAATGTTATTGTTTCTTATTCTGATTCTGATGATTGTGATTGTACTGCTTTGCTGTGAGATAGATTTTCAGGTCGCAAGATTACAGTTCTGTGGTGTATTGCTTGAAGCAGGTGATGTGATGATTTATATAAGAATTATTGTGTTTGTGTTTTTTGTGTGGTTTTTTTTGGTGGGGTTGTTGAATTTTGTCTTTGAATTTTTTTGTGTTGTAGTTGTTTGAGAAGGTTGAGGTGGATAAGCCTGCGGCTAGTCGTTCTGAATCAGCTGAGATATATGTTTTGGGGCTTAAATATAAGGCCCCTGCCAAAATTGATCCGCGGCTTCTTGATGTGAAGCATCTCTTTCAGGGATCTGTGGAACCGCAGCCTAAGGTAATAATAATCCAGTTTGTTTTCGGGGATGCTGAGCTGGAAATTTTGGTTTTGTTCGTTTTTTTGGTTCATCTGGTTCCGTTTTCTTGGGTGGTGATTGGCGAATCATTGATGCAGGTGGTGGATGTACTTAGAGATAGTAAGCAAAAAAGGCACCGTGATGGGTAATTACTGCTTCTTTTAAAGGCTTGGTTTGACTTTTGATCTGTATTAGCTTTTCTGTGGCATGCTTTCTCAAATTATTCTGGTCATCATCTTGCAATGGAATGGATAATCTTAATTTTTATCTGCTATATTCATCACAAGCAATATTGCATAACAAACTAATTACCAAGATTGTCAAGATATCCTGAAAAACTGAAAACATTAAGAATGCAAAATAGTTGGCAGTTCAACTGCTTGAGCTGATTTATTGCTATGAATAGCAGACTTATTGTTTCCCATTCCCTTCCCCCTTAATTGCTTACCCTTTCATTGTGGTTTTCTGTTCCAAACATATGGTACTTGTGTTGCTAACTGCTTTGTGACTTCAGCTATGAAGATGGAGACACAACTTTGAGGAAGCTGTCTTCAGCTGCAAATTTCATTTGGTCAAATTCTCCTCTGGAGATCCTTGGTTCAGTCACTTCCATAACCTTTACTGATCCAGCTGATTCACCAATCAAGGATCATGACCTAACTACTGAAGAGGTATTTTTTGTCTAAATTATGTGATTGTGCATCTTTTTGGTAATCAGTGGGGGTTTGAGCAACAATCAATGTGATTGTTTTGCAGGTAAAATCTCTCTGCGATGATTTAAGGGTTCTGGGGAAGCAAGACTTCAAGCATCTTCTAAAGTAACTACATAGCTTGAGTCTCACTTTGTGATTTTTGGCTTATTAAAAAAAGCTCAATACTGATTTTCTCTCTCTCTCTCTCTCTCTCGTGTGTGTGTGTTGGTTTGGTGTCATATCTATTGGTTATGTGTAGGTGGAGGATTCAAATTAGAAAAGCTCTTTCACCAACTCAAAAGCCTGATTCTACCACCACAGAACAGATGGGAAATGAGCCTAAGGTGGATGAAGAAGATAGAATACTCAATGAAATGGAGGAATTGACTTATGTAATGGACCGCAAGAAGAAACGTGCAAAGAAGCTTCTTGCAAAAAGAAGAGCCAAGGTTTTTAGCTTCTTAGCTGCTACTTATTTAGTTGGGATTGGTCACATGAATAAGTTTGGAGTTTGTGTAACATTATTCTTAATATTTATTTGCAGACTATGATAGGATCACATGCTTAAAAAATTATACATGATGTTTGCTTCAACAAATAGTCTTAGGAACCGTACTGTATCAAAACATATTTTTACCCTCTATGTGTCATGACATTCTTAGGTTAATTCTGTCCGTTCCTGTTTAAGTGGATGTTGATGAGATCAAGCTGATCCATTGCTTTAATTATTTGAATCTTATAGGACAAGGCACGAAAAGCAACAGGGATGCAAATGGATGCAATAGATGATGGTTATGTAGATCAGGAGTTGTTTGCTCTTTCCTCTATCAAGGTTTGCTTTAATCTTTTCAACTTCTCTTGGTTTGGAAAATGATATAACCTGTTGAAGTGCATCAACTGCCTTTTCATCGTGAACTCTTTTTTGCCTCTTTAAAACTGCCAAAGTACAGGTTTGTTTTGTTTGATGTATTTCCCAGAAACTACTTTTCCTTTGTAACTTGGAGGTCTAGAATATAATGTTAGATTACTCATGTTGGGCAACATTTAGCGAGCACCTTACTAATCTTTTATCTCTAACTGGACCCATGCACAGCAAACAGACTTTTTAGAGAGTTACATATTTGTTTTTTATGTTTGCAAATGTCCTCTGTAGCCTTTCCTTCATAAGAGAACCAGGCTGAGGCATCTCTACATTTTGAATTGGCTTTATTCTTTCTATTCATTTAATGGTATATATTGTGAACTATGTAACCATGGGTTCATGGTTGAATTTTAATAGCCAGTCATCTTTACATGGTTGAAACATTTTCAACTTGCCATTTATTTTGTTTCTTGGTCATTTTTCTTTGGGTTTCAGGGTAAGAAGGATCTGGTAGCTGTTGACAACACTGAGTATGAAGGTGATGAAGGAGAACTAGAAGACAGTGAGAATGAAGAAACCCATGAAAGCCCAGAGCATTCATCCGGTGACTTAGAAGATTCTGATGAGGAACGTAAAAGGTGATTGACACATTCTTTTGATAATTGCTCATGTTCTGTTATGTTATCACTTATTACATAAATTATGCCTTAATAAGTCATACGATTTCTAATCAATGTTATACTGATATCAGATACAACGAACAAATGGAAGATTTAATGGATAAAGCTTATGAGCGGTTTGTGATCAGAAAGGAAGGAAGTGCAAAACAGAGGAAGCGAATTAAAAAATCTTATGATGCAAAGGACCAACTTTTGGAGGTATGGATTGTTTTTTTATTGATGGTGGTATACTTAGACCTTCACCCTGTTTGAGGTTTATATAAAAGGAGATTAAGAAAATGAGAGATTATAATGTGATTCTTGAAAATCCTCCCATGTTTACTTTTCTGAATTTTTTTGAAGTTCTCCCAAAATATTTAGGGTCTTAATATTTAAACATTTGGAGGGAAGAAACACCATTATTTAATCCACAATCTCTTACAAGTTTCATAAATTTATTCCCCTGACCCTTGCATCCAAACAAAACTTCAGTGTCCCAACTATGAAGCTCACTGCTAATATAAGCATATGTTTTTATGTTTATCTGCTTGTTTAACCAACTTGCCCTCAAGTTCCTTGTTCAATCTCTTTAGGATTGGTATTTTTGTTATGTCAAATATGTTGTTATGGAAGGATGCTTATTTTTCTTTTTTCTTTTCCTGGGGGGTGCAAAATGAATTTTTTTACATTTATATTATGACCTTTTGGCTGTGCAGGGTGGTGAGGATGATGATATTGTTCAATCCAAGTATGATTCAGATGAAGATCAGGGTGATCAAGAAGCAAATCCATTAATGGTGCCACTTAATGATGGGGCAGAGCTCACCCAAGAGGAGGTCATGAATAAGTGGTTTAGTCAGGATGTCTTTGCTGAAGCTGCAGAGGAAGGAGACTTTGAGAAGGATGAGAGTAAAGATGAAATGGATATAGATGAGCCTAAGGAGAAGATATCCATTGCCAAAAAGGTCAAAGAAAATAAAACAGCAGCTCCAGCAGTGGTAGCTCACCCTCAGCCTCAACCATCCAAAGCAGCGGATGACTTTGAAATAGTTCCTGCACCTGATACTGATTCAAGTGATGATTCATCCTCTGATGAATGGGAAGAAGATACTGAAGCAAAAGCTGAGATATTGGCTTATGCTAAGAAGATGATGAGGAAAAAGCAACGGGAGCAGATGCTGGATGATGCATACAACAAGTACATGTTTGATGATGAAGGACTGCCCAAGTGGTTTCTAGATGAGGAGAGGAGACATCGCCAACCAATAAAGCCTATTACCAAAGAGGAAATTGCTGCAATGAAAGCACAGTTTAAAGAAATTGATGCTCGACCTGCGAAGAAGGTGGCAGAGGCCAAAGCACGGAAGAAGCGTGTTGCAATGAGGAAGCTTGAGAAGGTACGGAAGAAGGCCAATGCCATATCAGATCAGACAGAGATATCTGATAGTTCGAAGAGGAAGCAAATTGAACAACTATATAAAAGGGCTGTTCCCAAGAGGCCTAAAAAGGAGTATGTAGTTGCAAAGAAAGGTGTCCAGGTAAGGGCTGGCAAGGGAAAAGTCCTTGTTGATCGCAGAATGAAGAAGGATGCTAGGAAACATGGAATGGGTAAGGCTGGAAAAGGAGGTTCTAAGACGAAGGGCAAGGCTCCAAAGGGCAAAGGATCTTCAAAGGCCTCTGCTAAGAAAGGGAAACAGAGAACTAAATGAAAATAGGTTGATACGTGAAGATCGTCGAAGTTCAAAATCATGGGCTTTTTCTTATTTTCTGTGCCCGAATTTTGTTTGTTCATTTTTTTTCCGGCTTTTTATTGTGCAATTGATATTAGAAATTATTGAATTGATCTGTTTTGTTCTTCAGAGGCAAATCTTAGTTTAAATGAATTTTGTCTTAATCAGCAGCTAATAAAGTTAATTTAGAAATTGATTATGGACAACGGTATCTTTCAGTGCTCGATTAGAGTTCTGTAGAATTAATTTTATAAAATTGGTTTTAAATCATTAGATGTGATTCACGTACGTATATAAACTTGGTTGAATTATAAATATAAACTAAAACGTGTTTGTTATTTTTTTTACGTCAAAATGTATGTCATACGTACGTGAATTTTATCTTTCGCTGTAGGCTTGTTGCAGTGGCTTTTTTTTTTTATATTTTTTTTAAGTGTTTGGAAGTAGATTATCCTTAACCCACTATGGAAACTTAGTGGTGGTTTAAATTTGATGTCTTTATCACATACGAGAAAAGTATATTATCTTACAATAGTTTAAATGACCCTTTCAAGTTCAAGAGAACATGTGTTGTAATCAAAATAATAATTGTCATGGGTATAAACTGAAACGTGACAAGTTCTTTGATTATTTGTTAGTGTTTGGAGAATTTAGTCCATCTCTACTTCATAAATTTTTATGAGAAATATTTGTAACACTTTTTAGCAGTTTAAGTGAATTTTTTAATATTTGATTTCTATGAATAAAAAAGTTAATTTTTAATACATTATTTATCAATGGTTGAAACTTAATTTTATCGATAATTTTAGTTCGTTTGTATTTATAACAAAAAGTAAAATTAACATATTCATAATTATAATAATATGAAATATAAACCTACAATTATAATTTATATGTAAAATTAAAGGTAGTAGGAGAGCCAATAAGCATTTTTAATTGCTAAATACATGAAATTATTAAGTTGATGATCTTAAAAATATTAAAATATATGGGATTAAAATGTGGATTTAATTTAAATATATTGACATTGTAATTTTTTTTACAGTTATAACTAAACACAAATTATATGTAATAAATTTATTTATTTTTATAATAACAAAAATTTAGAGTTGCTGTTGAATCAATTGAGTTATTATTTCTTCGATTGATATTTATTTTTCGTATATTTTCATTCATTAAATTATTTCAACAGTTACATAATGAGTAATGAGTGAAAAGTGTGAGATATGGAAAAGAGCAAAATTTTGGTAATTGGGGCGACAGGAAACCTGGGATACAATTTAGCGGAAGCAAGCCTCATGTTTTGTCATCCAACATTTGCTCTTGTTAGAGACTCTTCTTTCTCTGACCCCATCAAAGCACAAAAGCTTCATTCACTTTCTCAAGCCGGAGCTACCATTCTCAAAGTACTTCATCTCTCTCTCTTCATTTTTCTGTAATTTAATTTATTGTTTCAAGTTCTTATTCTTATGGTTCAAATTTTGTTCATGGTCAGGGTTCGCTGGAAGACGAGGCCAGCATTGCTGAGGCTGTGAGGTTAGTAGATGTGGTCATTTGTGCCGTTTCAGCCAAACAGACTCTGCATCAAAAGCTTCTTATCCGAGTTATCAAACAAGCTGGCTCTATCAAGGTCATCCATGCAATTTTGTTTCTCTATTTCTTTCTTGTCTTTTTGCGTTAAACCTTGTTTTTTGAGAATAAATTACAAGAGGGTTTGGTCAATGTCAAATGGGAATGGGAATGGGAATTTTTTTCCCACCCTTTTAGTGGTGAACCTTGGAAGCATAACCCATCAAATCCCTATGGTTTATTTCAAAGAAGGCTTTTAAAATTATAGTGGAAAGAGAGCACTTTTGTGCCTGCTTACATTTTTTAACTTTTAACAATATTCTCTAACATGTTTTTTTAACACAATTGAAATATATTAGAAGTCACATTTTTTTGTCTCACTTCTTATTTGATGAATTTGGTCCCTAAAAGTATACAACTGTTCCAAGTTGGTCATTGAAAGTTAATAAACTAAAAAATGTCATTGAAAGTTATAAATTTTCTGATTTATTCTTTGATTCCTATAAATAAAAATAAGATAAATATAAAAGATAAAAGATACTTTTAAGGACTCTTTTTGATTTATTTGAATTGAGGGATTAACTTGATACCACATACATTTTTAGGGACCAAATTAATCATTCAACCTAATAATGATGTGACATATTGACATGTGACCACTCTAAGAGGATATATAATTATTTAACCTGCTAAAATATGTTAGATTTGGTTATGTGATTTAATCTGTATAATCCAACCCACATAACCGCCATCCTAACATGTTAAGGAGTGAGTTGGATTGAGTAATTCTCTCTTTGGATCTTGTGATTTATTATTAGTTGAATTTTGTTTTGTTGAGCATAATGTTTTGTGGACTTTGAATTTAATGTTATTTTGTTACTTCTTACTAAATTATTTAACTTATGGTGATAGCTTTTAAAGAATATTTGAGCTAAGACAATTTACTAGGATATTATTCTTATAATTGTGACATTATATTTAGATTATATATATATATATATATATATATATATATATATATATACATTTCTTTATTCTTTTTTATTTGGTGGATCTGGTAAGTCTTTTTTTTTTTTTGTTTCAACCCAACCCGCAACTCACCAAATTTGTGTTGGATTTTTTAACTCTACCTAGACGAATTCAACCTAATTCAATCTATTTTTTTTAATCAATAATAAACTAACGAAGCTTATTAGTGAAATAAATGCTAATTATATTAATTAAAATAAATACTTTAACTGCTGACCTTGCCTTCAAACATAGAAATTATTATATGGTTTGGGATTACTAAGTACTCATGATTTTGGTTAATCTTCACTTGAAATGTAATCAAATTTTTTAATCTACAAGAAAAAGTTAATAAAACCTGGACTAAGTGAGGATTAGCTCAGACGGTCTCGGATCATAAAATAATTTCTTTAAAATGTTGATTTCCGACCTTGTTGATAGATGAACTGTTGTTGAGAAGGATTATCCTTCATCCCTCGTAGCATCATTAAGATATATGTAGCCAGTGTTCTCACTATCCATCTGTGTATTGGTGAAGCATCATTTCCTTAAGTTATTTGAGTTGTTAAATGTGTTCAATAATCTGTTATTAATTAATTGTGGTTCTCAGAGGTTCATTCCATCTGAATTTGGATCAGATCCTACCAAGGTTCGAGTATCTGAGCTTGGAGATGGCTATAATTTCTATGCACCCAAAGTTGAAATTCGTAGACTTGTGGAGGCTGAAGGCATTCCATACACTTTCATTTCATGCAATTTCTTTATGAGAGTTTTGCTTCCTTCTCTTGCTCAGCCAGGCTCAGATGCTCCTCCAAGGGACAATGTCAACATTTTTGGTGATGGGAATACAAAGGGTCTGCTCCATCATTATCAATCAAGACCATTGTTTGTTATTCTTTCACTTGGTGCTCTTTTGCTTATTCACGAATGGTTTCTTTGCAGGTGTCTTCATGAAGGAAAGTGATGTTCTGCATTCACTATCAATGCAGTTGACGACCCTCGCACGTTAAACAAAGTGTTGTATTTGAGACCCCCAGGAAATGTTTGTTCTTTGAATGAGCTGGTATAGATGTGGGAGATTAAGATTGGCAAGAAGCTTGAGAAATTGCATGTCTCTGAAGGAGAGTTGCTCCAGAAAATCAAAGGTATTATAGTAGTATCGGCAACTTCACAACTTATTGTCAAGAATATAGGAGGCTTGAACAATCATCTCGTACAATAATTATTATTATATGGTATGGGATCATCACATGTCTATAGTCTTGACCAATCTTTACATGACATATAATTGAGATTTTCAATTTACGGAATTACGGAAAAGAGTTAATAACATTTGATTACATGTTAAGTGGAGACTGGTCAGAACCATAGTAATCACTATATATAATAGTTTCTGTGGATATGAATGTCTTTTCTTAAATATATGTATACAACATCTCATTTTAAAAAGAAAAAGTGAGGAAAAATGCTAACATATACGCCTGCATTTCTTTTATGGCATTGCAGGGACATCTTTCCCTGCCAACTTTGAAATGCTCTTTATATATTCTGCTTTCGTAAAGGGAGATCACACATACTTTGATATTGAGTCATCCTCTGGCGTGAATGGTACACAACTGTATCCACATCTGAAATATACCACAATAAGCGAATTCTTAGACACACTAGTTTAGACTTTGTTTGGGAATGTCGGGGAAGTGCGCAGTGCACATATTCTTGAGTTGAGAATTTGCATTCTTTCTATGTTGTGTTTCCTTTATATTTTTCTAAACACAACTTAAGAATGTATGACTGTGTTGAACAAATTAATAATGCAATACCCTGCTCGGTTTCTTGCCTGCTTCTTGACTTCCTTATTATCCTGAAATTGGCTACAAGTGTCAGACTGGTTGGCACAAAATTAGCTAGAATCTTACATTGTACAATAGTGGAGCAGGATAGAAATTTAGCATGGAGCTGGTTGTTTTCTGCACTTTGGTTGTTGAGATATTTACCATGTACTATATTAAGTAATGACTAATTGCACCGGAAAGAAATGCAGTTTCAAGAAATTCGCATTTTCAAAAAGAAAAAAGAAAAGAAAAAGATATGTGTAATTTACATATCTAAGAGCATGTAAAAAAACCTATTTATTATAAAAATTAATGTGTATTTAGATTGCAGACTTTATTTTGAAAAAAATATTTTTTCCATCTTTCTAAAAATATGTGAGAAAATAATTATTTTAAGTTTAGGACCACATATTTTTCAAGTGAGACAATTATATTTAAGTAAAAAAATTCATAATATAATAAAGTCTTTTTCATAGCTTAAATCGAAAACTGTCTGAGGAAAATGTTGTATGTACTACTTAAACTAATTACCTGTTAGTAAATCTAGCTGACTTTAATGGTGAACACTGATTTAATGAAGTAAAATAATAATAATAATAATAACTCTACATGTATGTGTTACATCTATACTAAAACTGCACACTATAAAAATGACAATATATCACTAGTTTCTTAAGTGTGGGTTTAATGTTCGATTTACCATCAATATAGAGATTTTCATATTATCAACTAATTAAAAAACACTCTAAATATATGTTTTAACTAATTATTATAAAAGTTAATTTTTAATTATAACAATTCTAACTTTTTTGTTTTAGTAAAACAGTTCAATTCGTTTCATTGATAATAAATTGTGCCGCCTTTGCTAAAGGATGAACAATATAATTAATTAGCTTGCCTCCTAACGAAACTTATTTCAAAGTTTGGACAAAAATATAACCTGTGTTTGCACAACCTGATAATGGCCCCTAATTCAATGTTTGCTATACAATTTGCTAGGATTCCTTCTACCATATCTTGACAATCAGACTCTAAAATAGCTTTGTCATACCCCATTTCAGTCAGCCAATTAATAGCTTCAAGAAAAGCCATTGCTTCTGCCTCTACTGGTTTTAGAGAACTTAGGAAAAGTGCTGACTTTGCACTAATAAAACAACTAGAATCATCCCTCAAGTAAAGGCCTGCTACAAACTTACCTTTACTTTATTCGGGATGTGCAATTTCCATAAGAACTTCCATAATATAAAAATATGCTGACCTTACTGAGAATCTCCCATCCTTGGCCAAACTCCACACTAGAGCATCATCCCCCAGATCACGCTGCTGAAGCAAATTACCAGCAAGCTCCAGATTCCAATGTTTGGTCCTATCATCAACAAGATCAGCTACACAAAAATGTTCAGTACCTGAGAAGCGTGGATGCTATGCCACACAAGACTTGGATTATGGCCTAAATTGGCATCCAAAAAGACCCCTTTTGGGTAAATATTTGGCTTTGAAGACTCTAGACACCATAGCATCTTGATCAAAAACAAATTTCCATTTTCTTTCTGCACTGCTAACCGATCCCACCCCAACCAATTTATCCACTTTCCTGAACTCCTGTTACTGCCCCACCAAAATGAGTTGATCATTATCTGAATTTCCTATACTGACCAATGATTTATCTTACTCCAAACTCTGTCTTTTAGATAGTTGAAGACAGCCCGCTTCCTCCTCCCAACCATAGAGGGCATCCCCAGATACTTGCCTGTTCCAAGGCACTCAGAAACTCCTAGGATAGACTTCACAATCTCCTTAGTATCTTCAGGACTGTTTCTACTATTTTTTTTTTTATTCTAGTTAAATTTAAATAATATTTAAACTAAATAAATATCTTTAAAGTAAATACATGAAGTACCAAAGTTTTAAACAAATGCATCAATCACTTAGCTATACAATAATGTAATTTTAATTCAGATTTGATCCAAGTTGTAAGAGGAACTGTGTCTTCCTGGGTCCGGTAGTTTTAAGGAGTGAAGGACCCAAGTCCAACACAAAGCGAATAGGTTTGGCCAGATTGGGTCACCAGGCCTCACGAACCTCGTACCGAAGAAGAGGCAAATTGCTAACTGGATCTCCCTAAAACACTAAATACCCTGCTGATATATTTGATATTTTTTTCTTCCAAAAATACCCCTTTCCAGAACGTACTTTTGCCCAGTATATTTCGGAATTTAGATTCTATTACTTAAGAGTTGAGTTCTACAATCCTGACGAATGACATGTTCATCTGGTAAGGAGAAGGATGCTTTCGAAGACCCATTTCATAGATGTTATGTTTAGATAGATGGTCACCTTAGAAAAGTAAAGTCCTTATTTTATGTATAAGTTAATCTTCAATCTCACCTTTCACTTCCTTTAAATCTACTAGTTAAACGTGAATTACTTGTGAAAATTATTTGATTAAAAAACAAATATAATATCTCATGTGTTGTTTTTGTTGTTTCTTCAACTAGAACTAATGAAATTTCATCTCGATAATTTACAAAAAAATTTAACTACTTAGATTATCAAGATAAAACTCCAATTATAATTGGAGAATAATACAAACACCATTTTAAATTACACTAATGTAAGTCCAACTCTAAAAGTTTTACGCTCATTGATTTTATTATCATCCAGCTGTTTCAATAAACTTTGATACCAAATCCTATTTATCTATTTCTATTTAATCTTATCAGTAAAAAAAGAAGATTATTTAACCTAAAGGTTGATATTAATCTCAACATTTTATTTAATTTACCACCATTGCTGCAGCGAAGTTGGTTTGAGTTAGGTTGCCTACTTAAAAATTTATTAGCATCTATTTTCCTCAAAAAAGAATTAAAACATTACTGTTAGTCACCCCAATTCTATCAACCAACTATGGATAAAAGATACCCCCAACATTATTTGTAAAAAATTGACAACCGAAGAATTACGTGATTATTATTATTATTATTATTATTATTATTATTATTATTATTATTATTATTATTATTATTCCAGTTAGTGTTTCGTTTGTTTTACCAAAAATCGTATTATAGAGAGAGGGGAAAAAGCAGTGGTAGGTTGCCATCAACACCCTTATGCCCATTGGATTAGGTGGCTGGTCACACATGTGACCATCGCGATCAACCTTTTCATTTTTATTTTATTTTTCTTTTTATTATCATCTATATAGTACTTTAAACGTGCAAATGCAGGTGATTGAAGTTAACAGGTATTAATATGATCTTATTTATTCTACGGAGCAGTATACAACCAATATATGTTATGTACTCGAAAAAAGAAAAAAGAAAAAATCATGACAAAGGCACTCCGAGTGACCTAATCCACCAACAAATTATAATGGATGATCGATCTGGTTTACATCTCCATCTTTAGATTGCTAGCTTCAACTAGACCTGCAAGAGACATAAAACAACACATTGTTTTAGAATTCACATTCAGAAGTAGCCCAGTTCAACAACTTTCTATATCACCAATATTTTTGTATTGCTTAAATTAAGGGTGATTGTGTAGTAATGGCCAAAAAGTCTCAAGAAAACGATTGATCCTTGGCTCATCATCCAAAGACCTTAATTAGAAGAATTTCAAAAAGAGAAGCTTCCTGCTCTTTATACCTATTTTATTTCACTAAATACATTTCCAACCTCACAAGTAAAATTTGTCTTGTATCACAAACAACTTAACAACTTGTTATATATAGCAATTCGAACCGTTTATTTTTTTTTATTATTATTTTTGTTATATGATATATGTCCGTGAATGATGCATTGAGTCAAGCAGCTAAAACCTTTACCGCCACTTTGTAGGAGTGAAAGTTGGGGGAAAGAAAGGGACGTAATAAGAAGCAAATAAAATAGACAACTGGCTTGATGGGTGAATGATTAAAAGATCCCTTTTAAAAAAAATTCCTTCATTTTGATGGAAAAAGGACTTATCAGTAATCTGTGGGGCTCTCGGGTCTCTATCACCCATGAAAATCCACTCTGCTTTGCTTCTACTTTCTACTTTTAGGATATCAGGCTAAGGAAAAAAGTGATTTTGACAAGTCACAAATTTGTAGCTACCTGTAAATGGCTGAGAAGGAAAAGATGCTGTTCGCCCTTGATCAAAAGCAACGTTGTAAAGGCTTTGGAAATCACCACCTTCCCAATTTGAGGAGGGTAGAATTTGCTGCAGTGCAAAAAAATTCAGATCAATATTTGGACAAGACTAATCATTAGAAGAACATTACATACACAAGAGAGGGTAAAAAAACCTACAGTGAAACAGGACGAGTCAAGAAACGTTTCGGGCAAAGGTACAGGGCTAGTACTAATGTTCCTTCGGAGTCCCATGTTTGGAGGGCTTATCCCCATGTTGTTTATTAGTCCACCACAGCACGATACAAGTTGCTGCGCTGAATTAAATGGTAGATACGAAGGGTTGTTACTCATACTCATATCTAATGGCATCCCAATGTTTGGAAAACTTTGAGCACAAGAAGGAAACACCTGTGGGAATTGAATCAAATCAAACATAAGAGTTATGTCATTAAAAATAACAAGAATGCATAAACAAGTTCAAAATTCTAATCTTTTCACTATTTGAATATAATTCGACCAAGGTTTTAAAAAACAATCCACCACCCAGTATTTTTTTTTTTTTGTTGTAACATCAAGGCTTTTTTTTTTAATTATAATTATACTGGCAGCATTTATCCGTAATTTCTCATAATATCAAAGGACACTAGGAAACCACAACCATTATTTAATCGGACTAATAGAAGAAAAAAGTGAAAAAATTGTGTTATCAGCAATGACCTTACCTCTTTGGTAAATAGTTCGTCAAGGTTGAAGTCAAGCCTTGGGTTTACAGCCGCTAATTTCATTGACAAGAACTGTATGTGCCAATAAATACAATAAAATAAGTCACGTGAACTTCAAAAGTTGAAAGCATATTCCAACAGTAGACTAGTAAATTAATTTGGTATGGAGCAATAATATTTAACTAACGAATAGGAATGAAGTTGGAGGGAGTAACTAACTAACTCTAACCTCAACTTGGCGTTGAAGAGACTGAACATAGTTAATAATTTCATCAAGCATTCCAGCTTTCCCTGCAACTTTGTTGCAACCCGGTACTAAATCTTGCAAATACTTCATTCTCTCACTAATCTTCTCCCTCCTAACCTGCACCAAACAAAACATTTGCATTAAGTAGAGAGAATCAAAACAAAACAAAAACGCTTTAAGAAAATTATACAATATACTATCTCCATTCCTTTTTATAAGAAATAAGCTATAGTATATTAATTAATTTTTACTCACTCTTTCAGCTAAGCTATGACTATCCGTGGCTTGTCCACGACGCGCTCGGACATGAATGTACTCTGGCTTCTGATTTTGAACCTCGGAGCCTTTCGAATTATCCTTGGAAGTCTCCGCAGAGGTTGTTTCTCTGTTGTTGTTTTTATTTGCGTTGGATTTGCCATTCTTGTTGCTGGTTTGCTCTGTTACTTTGGATTCTCCTTCTTCACCACTTGCTTTGACTCTCTTGTCCTGTTTATTATCACTCGCCGCAACAACCTAAACAAAACAAAACCTCACCGTTACTTTACCGTAGTCCATAGCATACTCATAACATAACCTCGATGGTTAGCATTTTTTTTTTTATCTGGAAAAGTAACAGCTAACATTGACATCTAAAATAAAAAAAAAAGTACTACTACCTTGGAGTTCTGAGGTTTTCTCTTCTTAGTGTTTTCTTTCGCACTGGCCATGTTTTCCTTGGGTGAAACCAAGTCTCCGCCTCTGCTACAAGTTGGCGAAATGGTGGGTAGAAAACCGGAAGAGGATCCGAATCCGGCGTCGAATTCGGGCCAGACACCCGGGTCGGGTTTGACGGAGTGAGTTAGGACCTCGCCGAGCGCGGAATCAGCGCAAATATTCATGACCAGGCCCTGACTCTGAGAAGAAGAAGAAGAAGAAGAGAAGACGGCGTTAACGTTAACGTTAAAGTCCGTTAAGTAGGGTGGTTGGTTGTTCTGGAGGTGTTGCTGCCACTTGATGGTTGCTTCCCGTTGTCTTTCCAACACTGTCATGTCCGAACAGGTGGCTCCTAGATTCCCCGAAGTGTTGAGACAATGCAACATGGTTGGCTGTTGTTTGTTATTCTTAAGGATTAGGCACGGCGTTGTTGTAGTTGTAGTACGCGGTGTGTGTGTGTTTGGAAAACAAAAAGAAAAAACGACGTAGGGTCAGAGTGTGCGAGAGAAACAGAGGAGGAGGAAGCGTGAAATGTTGTTAAGGATGAGGAGAGGGATAGGAGTGGGTATATATAAACGTGGGAAGATTATATTATATTTGTTTCGTTTTGAATAATAATAAATAAATATGGCCGCAGATCGACGGAATCTGGCCGGAATAATTAAGAGAGAGAGAGAGAGAGAGAGAGGGCCCTCCATAACCAAGGCTGTGGGCTTTGGGCCCCACTGATATGACCGCCACGTGGGCGTGTCCAACACTTCAAAAACGGCAGCGTTTTACTTTTACTTTTCTTTTTCTTTTTCTTTTTTTTTTTTATTTTGCTTATTGCATTGGTTGGTATTGGGCCATTGGCTGTGGCACCCTAAAATAAAGGTGTGAAAATCAAAATAGGCTGTCTAACCAATTAAGGTAGTAATGGTTTGGATAATTAAAACATGTATTAACTTGTGGTGAATTGAGGTGATAAGTAATTTAAAAAATACAAAGCATGTTTTTTGAAAGGGTAATAATAATGAAAGAAACTTGATTGGATAGACTGACCAAGTATAATAGGGTATTCATGTCTTTCTGTTGATCAATGTTTTAGGGACTATAAATTACTCGATTGATGACTACTTAAAATGGGTGAGCTTTTAACCTCTGAACCTAATTACAAGTGTGACCCTTAGGTTACACCAAATTGCACTTAATAGAGGTTTTTAGGATTTATTGGGTTCTAATCTGGCTTTAAGATTTTTTTAAGGTCTTTTTTAGGATTTCTTGAGTTCTGAAGGGATTCTAGGATTTCCTAGAATCTTAAGATATGAACAAATTGAAATCATTAAAAAATAAATATTCTAAAATTAAAGCATATATGTTATGCTATTAAATATATTATTAGCCTAAGATTCTCTTCTATAATGGTTCAAGGTCTTGTCCTCGGCCCCTTCTAAATGTAGCAATCCCTTTCTTCCTTGAACTAACCTTCTCAATCAACTTTCTAATTAATAGAATTCTATAATAATAGTACTTTCATAATGATTGTTGCTTTCTAATCTCTGTTATTCTTCATACAAATACTTTTGGTGTTAGTATCGTCAAAGAATGTATTGATTTGTCCAGAGTCAATTAATCTTTGTGCCTAGCTTTCATATTTTATTTGCATCTCACGTCAAAGGTAAGTAAAATAAAAGTTTGTATTTATAAAATTCTTTTACAAAAAAGTGTACAATAAAAAGAGAAATGTATGATAAAATAATTGATGTGATTGAGAAAAATAATATTACAAAAATTATTATATGAATAGCATAACTCAAGTGAAATTAGCTATAGAAACACCTAAATGATGTGCTTGTTTTTCATTCCAACAGATGAGAAAGTTCTAGGACATACTAATGTTGAATTATGAATATAAAGGTCTATTCCAACAAGTTACTCATGTTTGATTAAGCAACCACGAAGTCTACATATACATTTGAGGTTAGACTTTAAAGAAAGGGATTGATGGATTAACAAGGTTACAAAGAATAGCCTGTCTACATAACATAATTGACCTTCTACTTAGTTGCTAAACAAAACAGATTTTTTGGTTTTAGTGACTTATCAGGGATATTAATTAGTTATTGTAATGGGACAAATTAAGCAGTCAAGAAACCACACCTTATGCTATAATAATATGTTGATGCAATCTTAATGATACAATTTTGTTGTTGGGTAAAATCCCAAGTATTAGGACAAGGCTTAGCAAGAGTGTCATAATTTCCACGATGCAGCAGCCACTTGACATTAACACTGTTGTCTAAATCATGCTTTGCTTGCAAAATTGTGCTGCGATTTGAAGCTTGAAGCAATATCGGAAGGTAAAAGGTGACCAAATATATATAATTTTGAGATTGGTAGGAACAAGTCCAGAGAGGATGAAGGCAACTTCCATTATCACCAAAATGGGCCCTCACTAGACTTCCCAATCTCTCTCTCTCTCTAACTTTATTTTTAGTTCAAGTCACTTTCAACTCTATCTCTCTCTAGGTCCCCTCTTCCTATCTACCCAGTTGCATATATACACTTCAAAATGACCCAATACCATAGCTAAAGGCAAAATGGGCCCTCCTTTCTCGATCTCATTTCCTCTATCACTTTCTTTGTGGTATACATCAACACAAAAACTATGTCCCCCCCTCCCTCTGTTTTTCTAGTGAGTCTTTCTTTTTGGTTTCTCAAGTGCTTTCCATCCTATATTCTCTTTGACTAACTCTCTGTACACACTATAGACTGAGTGCATTTATCATCAAGGCATGTAGTAGTACCTTACACCCTGTCTAAACTTTATAGTCAATTTGGCAAATGCCATATTCTTCATGCATGACAGTGTAACCTAAAATAATTTTTTTTAAAAATATTTTACTTTAAATGAGATTATTATATATAAAATAGGTCTTTTTTTGCCAACATACATAAACTTTTTGTCTAGATATGAGGCCTTATTGGTTTTTTACTTTATAAAAATTAATAAAAAAAATATTTTTTTTATTGATGGGCCTAAGGTTAAATTTTAATTGCTTTATTCTTGGACTGATTCTTTCTCCCGCTTTTTTCCCCTCAAAATGTCATTCATCATTAATCTCTAAAATTTTGCATAATTCTACTTTTATTTTAACTTAAAATTTTAGTTTAACTACAATTCATTAGTATTTTAGTGTAAGAAGTTGTTATGCAAATGATGAAGATATCACTGCCTTAAGTTGTGTAATTTCATGCAACAATATAACAATACAGCATGACAGTTTGAGGTATATTAATGTAGAAGTTGTTTTTCTACTCATTTCGTTTTCTACTGTAGAATAATAAGTATCTCTATATGCATCTTTTATTGTTTTTGCCCCTTTCATGGCTCACGCATATTTAAAAATATTCATAAAATGTCTCACCTGGCACCTGCTAATATATTGGGAAAATAATTGGAAAGGATAGCTTCTTATCTTATCCAGCTGATATGTATGTATATACTATACGAATCAAATTAATAATTGAGGGAGGAAGCAATGGAAGAGAGCAGCAGATCCAATGTACAGGGAATCCTAGTTCTTGCATGCAGGCCCCTCCTCCCTATTAAATATACAATAATTTAATTTTTTTAAAATATCTTTTTATTTTTTAGATGAAAAAAAATAAGTATTTTTATGTTTTAGTACTCCATTAGTCCACTTGCAAGCTTGAAATAATCATCATACAGATGGGTGCTATGGGCTTCCTTCTCTTATTTAATGCACAAACATGCTCAACGCCTTCACCAAACAATCCCTCTCTACTCATTAAAATGACTTGATCTTACTTTTTATCATAAATATCTGACAATGATACGAACCATAATTCAATTTTATATAAGAAAAAAAATTAAAAGTTATGGATTTAAGATTGTGTAAGTAATTCAAATTTATTAGTTAAAGTGTTTCTAGCTTGACATCTGAAATGGTTGGACATTGGGACCTTGTAATAAAACCAGCAAGTTCTTTAAAGTGCGTTTGGTAAATTACTTTAATTAAGTTTTTATTTGATAAAAAATATAATATAATAACTTCTATCATAAGCATTTAATTCAATAAGTATATAGAATAGTTACACGTTATTTTCATAAAATATCTTCATTTTTTAGATGAAATGTTTACATTATTAGATGGATTTAAATGAATTGCAAAAACTATTATAAAATCATCACTTGTGTCAGTGTCATTGTATTTATTCAATGACGATAATTAAAGGTTAATTAACTAAATTTCAAGCCTTATATAAAAAAAAAGAGTAATATCTCATCTGCGTGAGTGAAAATAATATCCTTGACTTGGAAGTTATAATTTTATTATCTCCACTGAATAAATAAATCAGTAATAAAAATGAAAAAAAATTGACTCTTCCTCAATTCCAAACTCGTGCGTCTTGAGTCCTCCTTTTAGTTTGCAATAAAAGAAAATTATGAAATATTTTAAGGATAGAATTAAACTTTTTGCTTCGTTAATTTTTGTCACCTTTATGTATGTACATCACGTGGACCACCAAGCACATAGACTAATGAACGGGAGATTGTTTTAGTTTAATTAAGGTTTTTGAGTTTCAATCACATTTGTAATAAAAAAATTAAAAGAAAAACTTTAGTTCTCATAGTTGTTTTACTCATCTCGACTCAATTTAGTTAGATATTTAAGATAATGTTTAATTTTTTTACTGCATATAATGTTTAAATATTGATAGTCCTATCTATTATGTATAGCATGATTTCCTTAATTACTGGAATTGCTTATTTTTAGCTTTCATTTCACCCCATTATACTATACTCAAAATAGAAGTGTAATAAGACTTGTAAGTCATAATTAAAAAGAAAATAAGATAACAGGTATGCTTATTTGGAGTCCAATTTAATTACCAGTGGAGACTAGAAGGGAGTTAATTAAATTAAGACATACATAATGTGTTATGCATGGTGAAGAGGGTCTCAATCCCTTTATTTATTTCTGATGTGAGAAGTTGAAGTAGGCACAATCAGTGTCCCCAGCTAGTAGGAGCAATGAAAATGATGGAAAGGTATCTTTCTTTGTGATAGCAAAGCATTCGAACACAATATATCTCACACGCGTTTGGAAGCCATTCTATTATATATTTCCATCTTTTTTTCCTTTTGACCCATTACACATGGAATATATAAAAACACCCACCAATTAAAAAACCATAATTTCACCAAAAGTAACTTGTACAACAGTCAGTTTTGGATTCATAGATATTTTTAAAGCTTTCTGTGTTGGTGTTGCTGCCTTGCGTGTAAATTTAAATTTGACCGTTATTGTCTAGACCGTGTACAAGGTTAGGCCATCTAGGTGGCTGCAGGTTTCAAATTTTTTAATTGTTTGTTTTATATATAATTAGATAATAAACTTTTTCATACATAAAAAGTTATATTGGAAATTTTGTTAATTTATTTATATTGTTAAAAATATCCAATATCAATTTAATTTTTTACATGATGAAAGTTATTCATTAATAAAAAATGATAGAATAAAAAAACTAACCTAATTTATCTTCCTATTGTCTGTGTTTAATGTTGTGATTTTGTGCGTGCCATTTTGTTTCACATGCAAGTAAATGTATAAATAGTAACAATAATGTTTAAAATAATTTCTTATAGACTTGAAAACTTTTTTCACCTGTAACCATTGTTACCACGGCAAAAAAATTAATTAAATGATTTTTTTTGAAATTATTTAACTCTTATCTAAAATTGATAATATTATAAGATAAAATTGAATGAATTAGTTATTGTATCTATTGAGAATAAAATAATAGAATTACTAGATTATAAAATTTTAATAAATAATTTTAAAATTAAAAAAGTAGAAAGTTAATATATTTATGTAATATTAAGTCTCTTTAAAAATGGTGCCTAGGGTCCCAAAATTCATATACACTACCCTGATATTGTCCTTACCATTTTTACTAATTGATTCATATAAAAATTAATACACATGTGAAAATTTATGTTGCATTAAAATATATAAAGGTTCCACCAATTAACTCATAAAATGTTTTTACAAATGTGCTTAAAAATTATATAAAATAATCAAAGTATATTTGTGCAGATATAATCAAGTTGAAATTATTTTTGAAAATTTGGACTGATATGGACAAATATGGTAATTATCTCACGAGAAAGAAATGATAGCAACACAGCATGTAACATTTTTTTATTAGACTCTTTATTATTGACTGAAATTATTATAAATTATAATTAAATTTTTGTGGATTTTATTTCTTATTTAATGAATTTTACTCATAATTTTTTAAACTTTAATAAATATTAACCAATAAAAATAATATACAAAAAGTTTGTCAAAAAGTATATTACTAAAATTTCTCTTATCTCATTGATGCTATAACTTAAATGTGGATAATGTGAACTGATATGGCTTGTGACCATAATTATTTCATTACCCTCTTCCCAAGTTGGTGCATGCAAATTAAAAATGCCTAACTTGTCGAATAATTATAAAGTAGTAAACTGCCATCCACCAAGTGCTTCTTCTTCTTCTTTTTTATTCAAAGGGGCCTAAGCCCAAAGAAACATAATTACAAAAAAATTAAATGTAGGGAAGAAACTCCTGTCGCATCAATTGACACTCTTAACCACCACCTCATGTCATGCCTTGCAATTCGAAGTCATTCATACACCCCTTCCCCCCAACTCTGTCATATATGCAACAATCCACTATAAAAAGGTCTAACTCAGGTTAAATAATATGCAAGATTATTATAAATATACAGTTTGATTCCTATGAATAATAAAACAAAAACAGATACATCTCTCGCTAAGAACTCTAACAGAATTAACTACCTGGCTAATAGAATTAACTAACATTTGAATTACTCTGCAAGAAAGATCATCAACCTGTGCTTCAACAGGGCCCATTGGATTTGTTATGGTACCTTATAAATCTAGTTCTGTCCAGGAGTTCAGTTCCACCTGCAGGGCATAATCCTATAAGGACGCTACATGGATTCACCATGTCATTTCATAGATATATCCTCACACACACATTTTTTAGTACACTTTTTTCAACAATATATTGAATAAAATTTTAGTAACACCTACTATTCAATAACTTGTCTCATTTTTATTTAACGAGTTTCATTTATTATTTAGCAAATTTATACAAATTTATTCTACTAATAAATAGTATATCAGAGAATCTGTTGGTAGAATACTGGCAAAAATGTTTCAACGAGGTTCAGTATTGGACCACATTTAAACTGTTCAATGTGCTGAATGCAGATCCTAGCCGAATCACCAAGCCAAGTTCCGACAACTTAGTTATATTGTTGTCCCTTTCGATAGTCTTTTTAACTGTAATGCTAATTGGGCATTCCTATGTTATAACTATTTTAGAGACTAATTCAATTTACAATTTTCAAGTGGAGAAATCCCAAACAATCAATTGCTATAGCAGTGTTGCTGCAGCTTCAACGTGATATACCTGGCACAATGTCTGCTATCTGAGGGAGGAGGCTGAACCAAACTGAAAAGGGTCACTGCAAAGCAGTAAATTAAGCTTTGTGTATAATGAATGCATGCTGGATTCAATAAATAAACAGTTTCAGAACATATACATTAACAGTTCAAGGCATGATGGTGACAAGATTTGACGACCGTCAGATATTTTCAGTTTTGCCTTTGCATATAGTATATCTTCATTATTCAAATCTTAACATCTCTAAGATGCATTGGTATATCGACTTGCAATAAAGAAATTGCTTTGGCTTTTATCATAGAATGCATAATTCATCCTTAGATTCCAATTATTCTAGCTAGCCAGGGAGTTGACCTCCCAGTTAATTAACATCACTTAAAGTGGCTTAGTTGATACGTGGAACCTTGAAAAAGACACTCATATCCCAATTTTTTATTATCTCAAAAGATGTTTCCATATTAATTAACAATGACATTTCTCATATCAACCTCTTTCAAATTCACATATTCTAGAGTGACACTCTTATCATATATATACTACTTTAATGTATTAATGCTTCCAAAATCAGATACATGGAAGAAGGAAACCCATATAGCTTGAGAACACAACTGGAGAAATATACGGATATATGAATGGAGGAATAGAGACAATACCACATGAAGGTTTTGGATGAATCATTGAGAACAAAGACATGAAAGTCCGAGGAGTATGCCATATGTTTGAAAAGATAGAGTTTTTTAGTCAGGAAAATGAGGGAGGGACTCTTGAGAAGATAATGGACCAAATAGCAACAATTGTGACTGGGACTGGAGGGACCATGAGATCTCAAGGATGTGTATACAGTATCTTTGCTACATTAAATTAACATGGCATATGGGCTTGTTCCCATCTCTTGTAGGCACAAAACTTTGCCCGTTTCGTTGTATTTCGACTAGTTTTTATATGCGAACCAACTCATTATGCGTTTGTTTCTCTCAAAACCCCTAGTCTACCTACTAAAGGGATATGTTAATAGGTTCCAAGCTATATGAGACTTTGTTTCTCTCAATATAAATGCACTAACATAAATGATGACCAGTTATTGTTGTTATATATTATTGTTATCTACTATGTTAGCAAATGTTCCGTGTGGATTAAATAAATGGACAAGTAGCAGTTCGAAGTGATCGAGCGAGCTACTTTATCGAACTTCTTTTTGTTCCATATTCTAATGTTTGAAAAAGAACATCATGCTGAGACCAATCACCCCCTATCGAAAACGTCACGAAGATGCACATGTAAGCTGGCCAGCCATCATAATCAAACCCGAATGGTTAATTGACTTATGATTGTTAAGCATGTCTCCCTTCAAGTCATTCATTAATCGATTTCCTCAATTTTTTTTACTTTTGCTGTTGTTAGATCGCAACTCCCTTCCTTCTATTGGACCCCATCTCCAACAAACACACATGTAATGTTCCATTTCCCTTCCAAAACCGTTGTCTCAACTATGTACCTTGAGTAATTGGACGACAACAAGTAATTAAGTTGATAGTCCTCAGAGCCAAGGATAGATAAATAAATAAATCAGTGATATGATCGATATCCATATATATGTGTATGTGTGTGTGTGGGGTCCACACAGTGTAGGTGTTACCGTGTAAGAGAAACGACATCCTCCCCTTGAGTTACAATTAAATGATGACTTGGATTGATATGATAAATTGAAATTGAAAATGCAAAATTCACGTTCATGACACAATAGTAGTACCCCCCAAAATTTTTAAGGTTATGTAGAATTCTGCTGCCGAGAACCCTCTAGGACACATTATTGAGGATGTGGGAAGGAACTATTGAAATATGTGTACTTGAGAGTAAAAGATGGTGGGGGAATAAATAAAGTCATTCAATAATATGATTACGCCTGGTTAGCTGTAAGCAAAGGCAATATGATTTTCCGAGGGCCAGCTGTACTTTGGTGTTGAACATTTAATTTTATCAAGTATATTAATATTGTAACATATGGGAATAGATAGATAGGGTCTGTACACCACTCCCAATGTTGGAATTGTTCTCAATATTAGATATTAGATGCTTATTCATTTTTGAAGTGATTGTTAGAAAAGACGATGGAAAGGTCATGTGTACATTGGATATCAGAGTCCAGAAGGCTTTAATGAATTTTTTGAGGAGCATGAAATGATTAAGGCATAGAAAGGTATATATCCTATCTCCCATCCTCTCTGGTTCACACTAGCTATTAGCTAAGCTAGGCATCAAAGTGAATCTAACATGACTAGATTTCTACTTTGACATCTTCCATTTGCCCAGTATTGCAGCAGACTGAACTAGTGCAATAATCAGATACTTCTTGCAGGGGTCACTCTATCTCTGTCCTATTGTTTGTTTCGTTTTGAAGAATATTTTTTTTTAAAGGAACGCTCCCAATTCCTTTATATTATTATAAACTACTATTTTGAGTTTAAATTGAAGTAATACAAAGACGTATAAAAACATTACCTAGAGCATTTCAGAAAACGATAACTTAAAGGTAAATGTTTCGTGAACAATGACAACGAAATGATGTCCTCCTTTTATTTTAGAGCGTACGCATAAATAAATAAATAAGAAATAGAGATAATTGTATATAGCATTATACATAATATCAATTTTTATGTTCAAATAAGGAAATTCTAACTTAAATTATCTTAAGATGCAACATTATGGATTGCATTTTTTTGTATATTAAATTAGACAGTTTTATATTCTTTTAAAATTGACGTCTTTAATTCTTAATTCTTAATAAAGATGATGTACCCTGATTCAAATGATTTATTTTCATAATTTAATATTAAATTTTATATATTTGATTTATTCATTTTTAATAAAAATAAAATATTAACTATTAATAATGAAAAAAATTACTATTCATTTTTATTTATAAATTTTATTTAAATTTAAAATATTCATATAAATTAGGAGTGTCTATAGATCTAAGTCAATCCGTGATCCAATCCAACACAATTATATTGAATTGAATTTTTTAAGTGTCTAGATCAAATTTGATCCAACCCAATTAAGACTTGATCATATGTTGGTTAAGTAATAGCTTTTATTCTTTTTAATCAAATCCAACTCGACTCATCCCATATCATATAATTAAATTTATTATTATATATAAATTAATTATTAAATATAAAATACATGAATTTTTAGTTTACATAATTTATTAAATTAAATCACCCATGATTTTTATTTCTTTTTTAAGTTGTTATTTTTATCTCTTTCTTGATTTTATCTATGTTTTCTCATGCTAATATAATACTTTATTTTTATATAAAATAAAATATCATATTAATATTGAAATCATTAATTTTTTAATCAAATATTATCATAATTTGATCTCTTTTAAAGACATTTAGTCATTATATACTTACAAAACTTTAGACGAACATCAATTAATATTCTAAAAACATTTAATTTTTTAAAATAAAAAATAATTTTTAAATATTGAGATTTGATCAACCAAACTTATTTATGATCAGATTCTATTGGATCGGGTATGTAAAAAAAATTTACATAAGGCCAACTCAATTTTTTTTTATCAAGTTAGATAAGGAATTTAGTCAAACCCAACATAATCTAAATTGTGAATACCCATAATATATTAAATAATTTATAATTAATTTAAAATATGCTTAGTCGAAGATCAGGATTTATAAAATATAAACTCTAAATCATTGCTTATTACACTAATATCTCAGTTTCAAAGTTCATGTTGTTTTAGCAGAAAAATCTTATCTTCAATTTCAATATTTTCAATTGTGTTTTATTGTTGATAACTCAACTTTATTGTTCATCATTCATTGTCTCTGAAACATTAATAAGGTTATTTTATAATCTTTGTATGTAACACTACTATTGACAAATCAAAACCAAAGGAGCTGATAAATTAGGAGGAATGTCAAGAAATTGAGCTTTGGTGAGTCTATACGTTTCAAGTTACTCCCACTAATTAATTTAATGGCTTAGCTACGTGAAGCAGAAAAAAAAAAAAAACCTTAAAAAAGATTGAATATATGAGCCATGAGCAACCACATAAGAGAACTTAATACCACACTTTAATCCAAAATCTTAATGCTTATGTTTATGGATCTTTTCCTCACTTATATTCAACCTTTTCACTTCTACTCGATATAGAGCTTCATCTCATCCTTGTACTCCAACAGTTAGTACTAAAATATTGTTTTTTGAATTGCTTAATTAATAATTATCAAAAATTAATTTTCACAATTTTTAAGCATTCTGTATTATTCCAAAAAACAACTAAATAATAGTTATATTATGTGCTGAAAGGTAGTTTCGGGATTTTGTAAGAAAAATTAAAATTTACGGAGGTGCAGGAAGTAATTGCCACAATTGTGTGGTAGAAAAGTTGTTAATGGACTAAAGAAGTTAAAGTAAAAGCCCATTTTAGATAGGTTTGAGACAGATCTTAGTTCAACTCAAGAATGGAACCCATGCTTGTCCCACTAAAACAAAACAAGCTGCAACTGAGATCCTTTTCATGCATGAGAGTATTTCTACATTGGGGCTAAACAAAACCTTTTTTTTTCTTCTTTTTTTTCGATATTAGGCCAAACAAAATCATTGGATCCTATTATGAAAGTGTACTTGTCATAATGGTTTGGTTAAAGTTGACTTCTTGATACTACTCTTTGAAGATCCACCAGTTCACGACTAGACTTGGTAGTATCCTTAAATACCAATTTTATTAACTAGTACTACTATTATAGTATTTTAGTTTCAGCAATACACAAAATAAATATTTAATTTATATAACTATAATTTATAATAAATAAATATTTTTGAAAATATAAATTAGCTTTTAGATTTATAATAAATAATCTATATTATGATACAAAATTACTTTAAATTATTGATAATTCATCTTTAAAATATTAAAATTTAATTTAAAAATAAAGATAAAATTATAGCTTAAAGAGATAATAAGAATTTTTTTCTAAAAAACTATTGTTAAATTAATCTCTTAAAAATATCCCTCCTCTCCATCTTGTTTCGATGGTATCCCATCTCCTTTGGAAGCAGAAGCTAGATAGAGCCCAGAGCACTCTCCATCTTGCCTTGAACTGGTTATCATCTGGAGATCACAGCAGCATAGCAAGTATCTCGTGGACACCATCACTGCAAGAAAGTTCAGGAATAACGAAGGTGGAGACATTATTAGGAGATGTGTTGCTAAATTATCTTGTTTTCAAAACTGTTATGCTCAGTTTGTGAGCAGATATATAAGACAATCAAGTTGTTCATTAACAAATCAGGACATCAAGATCTTTTGTTTGTCCGCAGTTGATCAGAGTCTTACATGTATGGACTCTTTGATCCTGTTTGATTTAATATAATTATCCTTCTTTCAAAACAAAACAAAAAAATAAAATATCCCTCCTCCCATTTCAAATTGACCAAAAAAATCATATTGATTGATGTTTTAAGATTTGAATAGATTATTAAAATTATATTCCAATTTTACTCCCTAACAAATAATATTGTCTTGAAATACTTAATAATATATTTATAAAAATTAAAAAATAGAGTAAAATGTTTTAGTAAAATTGGTCCCTAATAAATATATTATTTTAGAATAATTAATTTTCTTAATCTAGGTAAAAAAAAACATTATCATATATATATATTTTTAAAAAAGGAAAGATAGTGAGCTTTTTAGTTTTTACTGTAGCGTTAGTCCCGGCCCTTGCATTGAAATGTCAACACCTAGTGCTTGCATCCAAATGAAGTGGCATGACTGAACTTTCATGTCTCAACCCTCGCATCTTGTGGAAAAGCACCATATCTTGAGGAATCAATTTGAGCCCCAAATACATTATCAACGCCTACACACCTTTATATACCTTTTTATTTGACAACTACCTCCCTCGCTCCTCTTTTCCCACTACCCTTTTAGCATAGAAAAATATTTTTCACCTATTAAGCAAGAGCTATGTGAGTCGATATATATGATTCTAATTGGTTGGTTCCCAAAATTGGAACCTTTATCTACTTATCACCATTACGCCCTCTTGGTATAAAGAACATTGTCTCTACTTTGCATTTACTCTATATATCTCTTTAAGATTCTCTTTGAAAATTTTGCAAGAGATTGCAGGGATCAGGTATGAGTGGTGAATTACTAAGTCCCTTTTTGTGACGTTTAATAATTAATACCCCCCAAGAATCTGGGACCTTAGTTTTTGGTGAGTAATGTACACACTCACGATTCACTTAACCTACATATTATACAAATTTTAGACCTTGAGAGTCAGGACCACTCCACCGTATTATATAGTTCCATTAAAGGGAAAGATTAATAATTCATGAATAGAACTTTTCCAACGTTTATGTCACAAAAAGTGCCAGGTGAGGTGGCGATGATTAGAGGATTTAGAAAACACGAAAAAAGAAAAGGTTGAGTGAATCAACCCTTTTCACTCCTTCAGAATTAAAAAGAGTAAATTATCTAGCTACATCATCAACTTGTGTTTGAATCGATGTTTGCTTAAAGACTAAAACTCTAATTGCCTTTGCAAAAATGTGGACAACTCTTAACCATGAACCATAGGCAGAATGGTATCTTTCTGAAGTACTTTCTGGTCGTGCACTCGTGCTATGGCTAAGAACAGGAAAGAGGAAACCTTATTATTTTTTGAATTAATAAAAAAAATATAGAGAATTTCTTACATTGTTGGAGATCCCAAGTGTACCAGTGACACTGGCGGATTCAAGAATCAAGATTCGAAGGAGGGGATAGTCTATTTAAATATATATATTACATATAAAGATGTGTCAAAAATTAAAAATAAGAGGTTTAAATTAATATACAAAATTAGATGAGACAAAATATATAAAATAAAAATATTTACATGTAATTTTCTCACATAAGTGCGAGACAATTCTTAAATTTTAAGATAATATATCTAATCTTGCATGAATGTATGTGTAAAAATCTTGCATCTACTAATCATATCACATTTGACTAATATAAAATATATAAAAATGAGAGAAAACTCTCCCCATATTCCGATACAATAGCAATTTACATAACTTAATCACACATGATTGCTATATGATGAATAAGTTTCATGTTGAAAACAAATAGACAAAGCAAGAGCAAAACACAGACCTAATGACTCAGCTCTAGGTGTTCTGAAAGCTACTGTATGATTTCTTACTAGTCCATTGAATCCATATTTCTCTTGCATGTGTTTTACACACTGGAGTTTTTTTTTTTTTTTTTCAGTATTTTTTGCCTACCCGACCCAACAATTTGAACGTCAACAAATGATTTACTCCACATTATGCATTGCAGACTGCAGAGTCAATATTATATATTTTTTTTATTAGGAGTGAATTAGAGATGGACAAAATAAGAAGTCAAGAAATAATAAAAAATATTTATAATATAAACAAGAAGAGAAATATAGTAATAAAAATGTTGTTTTAATGCATAAAGATAAGTAAAAGAAAATTCTACTATTTGGATGAGTGAAAAGAAGAATAAAAAAATAAACAAATTATATGAAAATATTATTATATTAATTAAAAATTTAACCTTTTACTTCATTATTTTTCTTAGATGTAAAATTTTTATTATTTTAAAAATAAAATATGTTAAAAAAATATTTGATTTTTTAGGAAATTAAAAAATGAAAAAATGTATAATTTCTCTCTCATTTCATGCCAATTTGAGAAATATATGTGTATTTCTAATGAGTTCTATGAACATAACTTCTTTCTTTTCTAATTTTTTATCTCTATTTTTTTGCTTCCATTTTCTTTTCTAATTTTTTATCTCTATTTTTTTGCTTCCATTTTATTTGTACTCAAAAGGAAGGTGAAATTGAATGTATTGTAATAACTTCGAAGGAATCAATTACAATATATAATTGTTAAACATCCACTTCCCCTTGTATTAATTATTGATACTATAAATATTGTTATATCAGTTGTTGCTGAGGAAAGGTAAAACCTGAATATTTCTATACTTACATGTATTGATATCAGTAGAATATCATTCCCAAGGCCAGATCAGGTCGTCTTTTTTGTTTTATCTCTTGCTTTGCTTTTATTTTTCTCTTAACATTTAAAAATATAATCATATTTTAAAGAATGATTTTTTTTTTGTTTTGAAAGAAATAAATGGGACTAAGATACACTATTCAATTGAATTTTTTTCTTAGAAGTGACCACACAATCTTATTTAATATGCCATGTGCATGAATTCAAGTCATGAATCAATTAATCCAAAAGGTTGAAGAGATATGAATGATTTTGCATCTAACCGTACATAAGACTTGAACAAATCATGGCTAACATCACGGCAATAGGAAACGACGTACTGCACAATTGCTCTTCATATTACTACATTAACTCTATTGATTAATGATTAATGAATATATATAGGTTATTCGCAGAATGTGATTTATAATGAAAAACAAAGTGAAAGAGCTAGCTAGCCTATCAGCTTATCTTTGTGATGGACTAATGAAAATGGTACTTCACTGTTCCACCAATCAGCTGGCACACGATCCTTCAAGTACCCAACCACTAACCAGAGAGAAAAGATAAAAACAGTAGGACCTGTTAAAACATGGAGAAACAAACAATGTGATATGGTGATATCATAGTACGGGTTTCTGGTAGCCAGATACAACCCTTTTGGAATGTTGCTCTGAGCAAAGATTGGGAAACCCAATTCCAAATATATCACAAAACAGAACTCAATATATATAATAAAATATTTAACTCTTTCACCCCCTCTTGCCAGATTCTTCTCAGTCTTACAGATTACGTCAGTGATGAGTGATGACCACGACTTTTTAAGATACCTGATGAACACTTATCTCTCATGCCAAAAATTTGAGTCTAACTTGGATGGAATACCAAAGAGCTTCATCCAATCAAGTTTACTTTGATGCACACTGACATGAATTGCCAAGTTAAAATTAAGTTTTTTGCTGCCACTTTGGCTTACTTCTTGTCATGCATTTGGGAGAGTGGGGAACTGATAGTTGAGAATTGAGATAAAGGATCATCTGATCTCTAAGGTTTTAACTTTTAAGTGTGTCTTTGGAGTGGGAGTGCATAAAAAGCAAATTAATTATCTTTCTACATTGTATCACTTATACTTTTTCATGTTTTTTATGCAATTTTTGCCACTCCACCATGTATCCAAGCATGTTGCAAGAGTATGTTAGATTTCATAGTGGGAATAATGAGAATTGATTTTGGTTGCAATCAAATTTGATTTTATAAAATTATAAATGTTTGGTTATAACTAGATAAAATTAATTTTGCTTCAAAAATCAGTTTGACTAGAAGTAATTAAAAGTAGCTTTTGCATTAGCTCAAAAAATTTACCCCAAATTTTATAGCAAACTTGCTTTTAAATAAATAAAAGTATCCAAATATAAATTTATTTACTTTTTAACTAAAATCAAATTTTACAAAATTGGTTTTAGTCAAAATAAATCTATTTTATTATAAAATTTCTCTAATTATTCATCCAAGTGTTGTTATTCAGTACAATTCATGCCCAGTTTTTTTTCACTCTCTTGTAATTTTAAGGATTACAATGAAATCGTGGCGGGAATTTCAAACTTTGCTGATTTAAATTTACAGTTGAGATAAAGGACCCGTACTTGTCATATCGCCAATACCAAAACATATATTATTGTTGGAGATTCATGTACACTAAACAGAAAAGTCAAAAAAATTCATAAAGTTTAACCACTCAACGTTCTATGTTTCAAATGTTGTTCTTCTAGACAATTATGTTTTGGCGTATATTTTACAAAAACACTATTTAAACCAATCATACTAAACCAAACACCCCTTCTTTAGTTACACGTCCAAAAATGATTTTTATAATTACTATCAAAACAATATAAACGACATAAATGCAAACGCTCACTGACCAGCAAGAGATCAACAAGTTCATGCAATCCAAACAAACACTAAATGACAGAAAGGATTCCATAATGTTCACCCCGGCTAACCTAATTTGGGAACTTCAAGTTTTGATAAATTTAGCAATGTTATATGTTACATCGCTTTCAATTAGATGCACCCATTAAAGTAAAATGAAGATTAAATTTGCATGACAGTTCAGCTAGTGAATTGACCAATCAAAATATACTTTGATTCTGTTATATTAATTTCTTCTAAGAAATACTTGCCATACACATACTAATATACTTTCTCCATGTGTGATATTGTGAGCAACACCAGTTAAACAAAAATTGAGGCTCAAGTTTTGAAACAGGTCGTTTTGTGAATGTTAATAATCTCATTGCCTTCTGTCATATGATTCTTTTCTTGTCTTAGTCCTATGTAGCTTAATTTCCGATATTTAAGATTTTATTGTACTTTATTTTTTACGAATGGTCCTCCTTAATTATTCCTTATTTGATGCTTAAATCAATCAATGTCAAGCTTTAAATATAACAAGATTATTCGTTCCCCCATATCTCTAATCAGCCTTTATGTACCTGACACGCACCTGATTTCAATCATTTTGATCCTAACAAGTTGATTAATGAATATATACAAAACACGAAAACTAATAGAAGAAAACTTTGGAAAATTCCTAAGCATTAATAAGCTTCAAAAAATATGAAAATATGCTACTATCAAGCTTCTAATCAAATCTTTTTTTGGAACCAGATTCGTTATTTTAAACTGATTCCCCTCTCTGAATGTAAGCTTTGGCTAATAAAATCTTCTCGTACTACTTCATTTCGTGGTCACAAGACCTTCCAACTTTTGGCAATTCAGATTCCCTAATTAGCTACAACCCACTACCCTGAGCAATATATAAGCATAGCTTCACTTGCATATTCTTACACAACCTTTCCCTTCAATTTAAGAAATAAAACACTCCTTGTTCTTTTTTCCCCTTATCATTAATCTTTCTCTTCCTTTTCTAGTTCTAGCTAGCAAAGTGCAACATTACAATCCCTCTTAGGCTCTTAGTTGAGAGAAGAGAAGAACCTAAATTATCATTTTTTATCAATCATTCATGGCCTCAAGCTCTCTCAGCAAACAAAAGGCTTCTGACTCCTCTTGGACGCCAAAACAGAACAAGCTGTTTGAAAAAGCACTTGCAAAATATGACAAGGATACCCCTGAGCGCTGGCAGAATGTAGCCAAAGCAGTAGGTGGAAAATCTGCAGATGAAGTTAAGAGACACTATGAAATCCTCTTGGAGGATCTCAGACACATAGAGTCTGGCCGTGTTCCTCTTCCCAAGTACAAGTCCACAGGAAGCAGCACCAATGTTGATGAAGAAGAGAGGTAATTAATGCATCCTAACAATAACTCTATTTCCATCTTTTTTAATACACTAAATATTATACCAATACCATTAACTAACTACCTTTCTTCTAAATTCTAATACATCTCATGCATGCATTCTTCCATTCTGTCATTTTTTACAAAATGTGAGATAGAGGGGGTTGACTTACGTTGTAGTCCATCACACAGATAAAGATTATTACAATATAGTTGCAAAACCATATTTGATGCAAAACAATTAATCCTAATGTAAAAAAAGGAGCTGCAGCTGATGACTTCGGTAGCATTGCCCTGCAACTGGGTCACTAGATAGGAAGAAAAAGAAGAGACCAATAACTAAAGAAAAATATTACATGAACACCTAATATGCTATTTGACACCTAAAGAGAGGGAGAAAAATATAGGTATGATAGAGATTATAATATGATAGGAAAAGAGACACAAAGAGAAGTAAAAGGTGTTAGAGGAGTGTATAAAATAGTGAGATGTTTATGTATCATTACTCTAACTAAAACCATTGACACCTATTTTCAATTTTTGAATGTTTTTACACGTCACTTAACTTTGTTCCCGAAGCACCATTTTCTTGCACCAATACGACATAAAAATTACTTGTTATGCGCCACAAATTTCAGTTTCAAAATTCTACACTCAATTATTTAGTCACCTGTTCAATTTGACAGCTTAGCAAAGGCAAAATTTGGTATAACTGCTTTCACTTAAAACCTTTCTTTATGTCAAACTATTTTTTGAATTTGTGGCAAAGACTGTTAATTACACTGATTGAAGTCATGTAACAAGAATCTTGTTGCACTGCATAAGAGGAATATATTGACTATGCATGGAAGTTCAAAAATTTCAACAGTCTTTCAGTATTAGTTGAAAGTTATAACTCAAGATTCTGTAGCAATAATGTTGCTTTTCTTTAGCTGGAGAATATTATGTCACATTGCAATAGCAATCCAAATGATCCGGAGCATGACAAAACATATGATCTTAACTGGGACCTAATGAATCACTTACCATAAACAAAAACTAACTTATTCTAGCCTAATGACCAGAACAAAAACAAGGACCTAAAACTTCTATCACAATCAGACGGATAAGTCCCTCTCACTTGGATAAATCACGTGATCATTTTGTGACAACAAATTGGCTCAGTCATGCCAAACGTCTTCTCTAGTACACATTTTTGTCACAATTTGCTGTTATTGTTAGTTTGATATTTTCATATAAACGCATGTTTGATTTTATTTTAATTAATTATTTGGTTGTGCCAGGCTTCTGAAGTATCTTAAACTGAATTGATGGAAGCAACGTTTATGTTATCCTGAGCTATTGGCAGCATTTATGTGGTGTTCCTTGAATCTGCAGAAATATCCTCCCCGCTGTCTCTCTCTATCTTGTGTGTCTCTGTTCTATTTCCTGCCATTGTAATTTAGATTGTTTCAAATTTTCAATGAATTATCCTATTCTAGAAACAGTATCAGGTTCTTAATTAACCAGGATAAGGATATTCTCCCCATCCAACCTCTCTCCACACCCTTTAAAAAGGATTAACAAATGTCTTGGGTGAAAACGCACATTAAAATTTAAGTAAAAAAAAAGAGGTAGACTTGCCTATAGTATTAGGTTAGCAGTAAACACCAGAAAAGTTATTACATGGTCTAGACCAATTTTCATATATACCTAATCTTTTTTTTTTAATTTAAGAAAAGATAATTAATAACGTGTCACATGCAAATATTATGTAATCTCGAATCATAAAATAATTTCTCCCATGCTGAGATTAACGAGATGTTATAAACGGGTTACTTTATCCTATTAAAGAAGCTGCTTCAGAATTTGTAATATTTATCAGAAACAAAATAAAAAGAAAAAAGTGAAAAGTGGTTTGATTTTGCAGCTTAGTACAATAGTACCCAGTCCATTAATATTCCCTCGTACAAATCAAACGAACGCAACTCTATCCCATCTTCACGTGAACCATTTTTTCTTGTTCAAGATTGTAGATGGCTTCAACCTGAATCTGAGTTTCTTTCCGTTTTCATAACCTTAAACTCTTGCAAATTACGAGTTTTAGGCAGAAATTTGTTTTAAGGACCAAAATAAACCAGTATTTATAAGCAAAAGTTATCCTTGTCTAGTCTAGCTAGTTGCTAAAGATATAGCAAATATACTCAAAGGAATGCTCGTGAGTCGTGATTAATTAAGGACAAAAAAAAATAAAACAAGACATGCAATGATATGCAAAACTAACAGGCATATCAAAACTAACACACATATTTTATTTTTAGTGACTCATTGATTCTCTTGATATTAATCACATGACCTTAAAATAGAAAAATAATACTTCCATTTAAAACAAGTTTTCATAAAACTGAAATCTTACATCATTTAGCATTAAAATTAGCTTAAGAAATAAAGTTTGTTTTCAAAATAAAATTAAGAAAAATAAATAATTAATTAATATTCTTTGTCAGTATGAATTACCTCTAGTTTTTTTTTTCCTTACATTTTAAATACGAGGGATTAGGCTTACAAGTTACAACCATATACCTCGAAGATCAAACTGAACATTTTGAATTTGAAAGGAGCCCAGCCCAAATTAATTTGTGGATCCTAATCACCCTATAAGTTTGTTGATCTTTTTAAACCATCTTTATGAGATATTCCCTTCTGCTCTCTAGTCTTATTTATTAGATTAATTTATATTATATAGAAACACGATGTTTTTAAAATCAAGTATGATGTTTTTTCATTATTTCTCCTCAGTCACCAAGAGTATATTTTATATAATATTTGTTATCAGAAAAACTTTGTGCATTGCACAATTATTTTAAAAATTAATTCAATTTTAAAAATATAGAAGATAAAATAATAATAATAATATTAAGTAATTGTAAAACTATTTTTTCAAGAAATGAAAGAGTAAAATGGAGGATATTATTTTTTAAGTCGAAATAAATTAAAGAAATAAGACTTTGGAAATTTACAATAAAATTGGGAAAATAAATTATGGGTTCAGTTTTGGTAGATTATTAGTATAAGAATTTTTATACTGTCAATAAATCAAAAAACAACTTACTTTTAAAATAATTATTGTCAAAAATAATAATTTAATTATATAATAATTCATGATTGTGTGACGGTGTAAAGAAACCTTTAAACAATTTATATATTCTAATTAAATTCATTGGTTATTTGAATCAGATATTATATATATATATATATATATAATTCGTTAAAGTATGTCATAATTTAAAATTTAACTCAAATTAGACATGACTAAATGTAAGTAATAATATCTGATAAATTACAAGTATAAAGTAAAAATAGGATTGTCTATTTTATCTCTCAATTTGCCTCTATGTCTATTTAAATAACTTTTTGTGCAAAATACCCTTTACTTTTTTGTTAATCAAATTAATAGGTTGAATATACTTTTATATGAAAATGATTTTGGCGTGACAACAAATGCATACCAGTGTATAAACACTTTTTTTTTCCATCTTAATTAATTTTTAAATTCTTAAGAATTATGTCAATAGACCCTTCTATATAAGTAGGGGCTAAGTAACAAAGAACAAATCATGACCCTTTTTTTTAGATTCAATCTTAAGTATCGAAATCTTTTTTTAAGACATACTTTCTTTATAATTTTTCTAATTTTTAAAATGAAAAATGAAAAAAAATAAAGATTAGAACCATAAATCTGGCTTACTCTTGTTTTATGTATTTATCTGTTTATCTTGAAAAAGCCATTCAAGTTTGTTGGTATACCTTGCTGCTTGTTAATCATGCGTCTTAAGGTTGTACATTTGTTCTGTTGTTAGATAATTCATCATTGTCAATTGCGTGCTTCAAAGACCAAGGATCATATGTTGCTCAAATTAAGGTGCTTTGGAAACAGAAAAACGCCCATGCCAACATGCTTCAGGTTGATAGGAGCACTTATGCTCAGGTTAATTGATAGCAACACTTACGCCACGGTTGTTGACACCCAAATTAAGAGAAATTAACATGAATCCCATGTTGATATATATATATATATATATATATATATATACACACCCCATTGTTTGTTTGGCCTTGTTGGGAGTTGCAAATATTCAAGTTCAGCCACCAATGCAATGAGGAGGAACCAGGAAAAGTTTGTCTTGCTCTGTTCTGAAACTAAGGGCTTGTATGTCCGAGTCAATTGCTGATTCATGTGTGCCATGATCAATATTAAAGTAGGAAAAACTCAGCCCCAAACACATGACACAGTTAACTTTAGCACTTAATTAGTTTGTGACATGCAGTTATTATAAAGTGAAGAAGTTGAAGCCAGTCACGTTGAGTTACCTACCTATATATTCTTTGGCGCCATGCACCTTTTTCCTTCCCTATATAAAACCTGTGCTAGATGCAGAGGCATCATCACAATTCATTCATTCACATACCAGCAATTACCCTCATGCAAAAACAGTTTTTTCTAAAGTGACCAATACGATGAATCTCAATTACGTGAAAAAATGGGTTACCATTAATTACTTGATCACCAACCTGTTTCCACTGTGTTTGATTATTCCATTCATTGGCATCATCATCATCATCATGATTCAAGCATCCAAAATGTCTGTCATCTGCATCATTTTGACGCCACCATTGTATTCGAGCTTGTTCATGTTGTGAGGACACACAAAGGTGCAGATGACAAATCATTCAAGTGTGTTCAGCAGGTGCAATACCAACATCACAACTTTGGGTCCCCTTGGGCTTCCCATGAGGGAGAAGCTTCTCTTCCTTTATAGTTTATTGGCCAATAAACTATTTTTGGTCCCAAATTTCAAGCTTGCTTTTGATCAGTTTTGCATTCCTGCTGGTAGCAAGACAGTGACTTGTGAGGTTGGGAAGAACCTGCAGCTTCTGCCAGGTGACGTGGATCGAGGCTTCTAGAATGGCTCTGCACAGATTTCGGAACACTTCCTCTGGCTCAATTTGGTATGAGTTGGCTTACATTGAGGCAAAGTGTAAGGTTAAGAAGGAAAACCGTATGTGGCAGATTGCGTTTGGGAGTGGGTTCAAGTGTAACAATGCAGTGTGGAAGGCAGAGTTACTTGGTTATCAGTATAGTGTCTACTGCAACCTTTATTACTACTTGTTATAACCGTTGCATTGGATCATTATTATAGAATTCATTATAATATAGTTAAAGCGAAGTTTTAATATGATTTGAGTGTTGCTTCATTGAAACATATTGTGCATAAAATCAGCACATGATCTGTTCCAAGTGATTAAAAAATAAAAAGCAATCCAAATTATTTTAGTTTGGTTTTAGGCTTTTAGCTTCCTTAATAATTAACTTGCTTGCAAAAGTAGAGTTTTGTTGGAAATTTAATGCATAAAGCTGAGCATTGTGCTGATATGAGAGTATATAATCTATTAGTGCCAATTTGTTGAAGCATCGATATCTTTCTCCTGTTAAGCGTATGAAAAGGCAACAAGCTGCTACAGAAAGTACTAAAGCTTCTTATTGCTGCCCTCAAATGCAATTTAAATCCTGAATGAAAAAGCACATGGCCAACCTTTGCAACCAACCCTTTTACAAACTTTAGGTTGAAATCCCAACCATGTGTTTGTTCACTTTTCTTTGGAAAATGCTGAACTTCACGAAAACAGACAAATGTCTGTGAGTATGACTAGTCAAACTACCGGTCAAAAGTTAAATGTTTTCAAAGCTCTCTGGATTATCTCTCCTCATAGATTCTGTCACACTCAAAAAAATTCTAATTATAGATACAATTCCAAAAACTTATGCTTTATAATTTTAGAGATCAATTTGTCAATTTAGAATTGATTCTATACAAATTACAATAATAAATACTATACCGCAAATCATTAGTTATAAAGAATTCCCTTTAAAATAAGAAATAAAGTTTTTGATAGGGATATCAATCAAAAATGGTATCGCTTTTACCTTGCCTACCTTGAGAACTATTTAGGAGTTCATGGAAATACAATTATGTGTATCTTCTGTGGAACAACAAAGCAATCAGGCAAAATTCGGATTATAAAGTACTTTGAAAATTTGCTAGAATAATCCTGCCTACAAATGTTATGAGACCACCCTATACCCAAAACACGATTGACTTAACAATCAACAATGCTCTATTTGTCGAAAAGCACTGAGCCTATGATTTTTTTTCTTCAAATAATATAGTAAGCCATGACATGGTGCTTGCGATCTCGTAGGATTGCAATTAGTTCTGTAGAAACAATTGGACTTTTAATAATGTTCATCTCGATATCAGCAGGCTTTCCATCAAATTAAAACCAAGTCAAGAGGATGGACATGTTTCTGGACATGTTTCATGAATTCATAGGTCTGACTGTCTGAACAGAGATAAACACACACACGGACTTAAAGGATGAATACCATTTCATGTTCTCAGAACAAAAAATGCTCGTTGTATCTATTTTTCTCACCAATCTGCACACTTGAGACCCCAATCCTTTGAGAACATTGGGCGTGAAAATTGTGGTTTTATCTTTCACAGGCAAAAACTGTAGGTAAATTTCCGTCGAGGTTTTGTTAATTAAGTTCCTTTATTGTTTTGAAGGCTGCTTAGCCTGTTGTGTTCTGAAGAAGAATAACAAGACACGCATTCGTGAAACAGAAGATTTTCCACATCCAGCGCACAAATAGTAAAAATCATTAGAACTTCGATACTCCAATTTCTGATTATCATTTCATTAAATCGACTATAAACAACCAGATATATTGGTCAAAAACAAGAACCACGGTGACACAAAACCATAAAGATACTCAAACTCAAACACAACTAAAATTACTGAGCATAATCATAAACCCTAATCAACGACATCAAGCCCTAGTTTCTCCAGCCTCCATCACCACCGTCACCACCACGAGAGTAACCACGGTCACCACCACCACCATAACCACGGTCTCTGCCACCGCCATAGCCACCGCCACCGCCACCGCCATATCCACCGCCGCCGCCATAGCCTCCACCGCCACCGCTACGGTTGTATCCCCCTCCACCACCGCGACCACCACCACCATATCCACCACCGCGACCACCACCATATCCACCACCTCCACCGCCTCCGCCGCCACCGCCACCACGGGACTGAGCTTCGTTAACAGTGATGTTACGGCCGTCAAGGTTTTGGCCGTTCATCCCTTCGATGGCGTCTTTCATGGACTGCTCCGAGGCGAAGGTCACAAATCCAAAACCCCTGGATCTTCCAGTCTCACGATCGTTGATAATCTGAACATAAAACACGAAAAACCATCAGATCTGAAACAAAAACAGCACGAAAACAAAAAACCAGAACCGAATAGTAACCGATCGATCTTCGCCTTTGGTGAAAGGAAGAAGATGAACGTACCTATTGGCGTGAGAGTAATAAAAGAATCATATAGTAACACAAGTATCATAAGATCAAGTAACGCAAACAGATCAGAGATCACAGATCAGAAAGGGATCGAGAAAATTCCGAATCCGAATCGTGTGAGATCAGATGTGATGCCTGCAACAAACAGACCTTCGTTTCAACGATTTCGCCGTACTGAGAGAAGGCTCTCTCGAGAGCTTGGTCGTCAGTGGCCCAAGCGAGCCCACCGACAAAGCAACGGTACTCAACATCTGAAGAAGCCATCGAAAATTGTATAAACCCTAGAAAATTGGTATTAAGAGGGGTAAGACTGGCACGAAGAAGACGGAAACCCCAAGCGATTGTTTTATAGCTGCTGAAATTTTAACCAGGGTTACGGCGCGTGTGTTTGACCTAGACTAGGGTTACAGCTAAATGAATCATGGTTCAAAATTAGGTCATTATAAATATTGGGCTCAAACTTGGACCCATGTGAAATTTTTGTTTAGGCCCAAATTGATAGTTACTCAATTTTCAACACAAAAATTATTTATACTATGAATCACATTGAGAACGTTGTAAGAAAAAATATCATACTATCTTTTATAACTCTGTGAATCACATTGAAAAGTTTCATTTAAAATAAATTTATTGATAACAAAATTTTTTTTTTAATATTATACAAACTCAAAAGACGATAACGCGTGAAACAATCCTCGGTCAATCTTTTTTCACAAAGACGATAATAATGGAATCCATGTGATCATTTACACCTGACATGACAAGAGACAGTTGTCACCTTGCATGACAAAGACAACATTTGTCCAATGACCAAGGTGATGAGTCATTTCTTTCTTTCTTTTTTCTTTATCAATTATGACATCATTCATGACCTCATCATCCAATCTCATAAGAGTAATTTTAATGAGAGTTTTTTTTTTGACAAAAACAATGGTAGGAATTTTGTATGATTTTTTTTTCCATTGGAGAGCTATAACTTGGTAGGCCCCATTTCAAAGAGTTGTCAACTCACTTATTGTAGAGTGGGTCCATTTGCATTATATTTAATTAAATTAGCAATGTATTTTTTTTTTACTCAACATTATGGATCCATTTGTGAAGCTCCCTATAGCAATGAAGGTCCATCAAATACCTTACACCACAATTCATCATTATCCAAAGAGTTGACTTTAGGTTTCTTTGGAGATGTGATAACATAAGATTCAACACTAAAAGAAGCTCAATTTTTTTATAAAAAAATAATTTAATAATTTTATATTATTTTTGTATAACTAAATTAATTTTTTATATCTTTGTTTGTTTAAATTAAGATGTGACATGCGACTAAAAAGTATTTATGTTGATTATTAATTTATTTTTTTATATATTACCTTCATAAATTCATATTGAATTAATTTTTAACTTATTGTGATACATAAGTATGTAATTGATTTATGATGACATATTTATTTTTTTAAAACAAAATAAGAAACACAGATAAAAATAAAATTATAAATGAATAAAACTAAATGTTGGTATATTAATAAAGAACAAAAATATATATTTTTAATATGAAATTATATTTTATCGATGATAAACAATAATGATTAAACTAAAACATTTTCTTCAAGAGATAAAATATATAATTAAATTAAATTATATATATAAGAAAATTAAAGTATAAAAAATGTGATAAATTCCTCAAGATGAAGATCAAATTTAAAAAATATAAATCCACCGTAGATAAGATATATCACCAACTCATCTCATTATCATATTTATCTTATAAATAAATATTATGTAATTTTTTAAAAAAACAAATTAAATAATAAATGATAACATAGAAATAAATTAAATAAAAAATGTGATATATTATTTTGAGGTTTATTAAACCTAATTATTCGTTTAATGAACAAAACATATTGTTTTTAATAAACTTACATTATTATTTTTTTATATAAAAGGGGCCAAATCTCAAGATCGACCTTGATTATCAATTACTTCCATCAAAGCCACCAGACCTGCACCATCAAAGGAACCTGGAGACAAGCTTCTATTCTTGTTTTCTTCAGAAATTTCGTGGCTTTGAGGAATGGGAGTGTGTGGAGAAAATTTCTTTAACCTTGCGTATATGTTGATTGATTTCTTACCAAGAAAACTTATTTTTTCTGGTTGATGGCTGGATGTAATTATTGTTACTGTTTGATTATTGTGTGGCTTTATTAGAAATGTTCATTTATGAAGGGAAATTCTGCCAAAAAGATTCTCTCCGCAAACATTTATTACAAGGGTACAAGAAGATGTTGTCCTCCCCGCAAACAAGAAGATATTATCACATAAATAAATATCATGTCAGAATCTAATTTATATCTTTCTTGCCAAAATAACTTTTTTTAAAGCTTTCCAAATGAAATTTGAGTTAATTGTCAAAGAAGTGTAAAGTGTTTAACAACCTCCCGTCTACAAAACTATTAACCATGATCAAATTTAAAACATAAATTGTTGAATTAATAATTAAATTTAATTAATTAAAACGCTTACAAAAAAATTACTTAATTAAGCTGCAAATATATAGCTTATCAGAACCAATAAGCAAACGGCATTGGTGCAATTAAAATATTTTCCAAATAAAAATCTGTTGAAATGTGATAGCACTATAGTAGTACCCTAATTTCTGGCAATCTTTTCATTTATTCGATTCTACACAACCAGAGATATATAGGTAAAAAACCGTATCCAGGAGCCCCAAACCAAGACAAATTACCAAACCGTAACACCTAAAATTACGGAACACAAACATAGCAATAAACACTAATCTACAACATTAAGCCCTAATTTCTCCAGCTTCCATCACCACCACCACGAGAGTAGCGTGATCCACCGTCCCCGTAAGGTCCGTAACGATGGTCTCTGTCACCGCCATAACCACCACCGTTACGGTTATATGCACCTTCCCGACGGCCACCGTATCCTCCAGCACCACCACTGCGGTTGTATCCACCGCCACTTCCGTAACCGCCACCGCCTCCACCGCGGCTTCCGCGGGACTGAGCTTCGTTCACAGTGATGTTGCGTCCATCAAGGTTCTGACCGTTCATCCCTTCGATCGCATCCCTCATTGAATCCTCGGAGGCGAAGGTAACAAATCCAAATCCCCTGGATCTTCCAGTCTCACGATCGTTGATAATCTACACATAAAACCACAAACGGTTCATCAAATTGAAATGAAAAGCAAAACAGCACGAAAACAAAAACCAGAACCGAATAGAAACCGATCGATCTTCTTCTTTGGCAAAAAGATGAAGATGAACGTACCTATTGGCGTGAGTAATAAAAGAATCATATAGTAACACAAGTATCATATCATAGAACAAGTAACGCAAATAGATCAGAGATCACAGATCAGAACGGGATGGAGAAATTCCGGATCCGAATTGTGTCAGATCATATGCGATGCGGACCTTCGATTCAACGACGTCACCGTACTGAGAGAAGGCTTTCTCCAGATCGTAGTTGTCAGTGGCCCAAGCGAGCCCACCAACAAAGCATCGGTATTCAACATCCGCAGAAGCCATGGAAATTTGGAAAAGAGGATAGGAATAAGATTGACATGCCCCAAGTGATAGTCTTATAGCAAGTGAATTGTTAATCAGGGTTACCGCGTGCAAGTTGGACCTTAACCAGGGTTAAATTAGTAGCGACTTTACAGGGGGGAATATTTTCTCTTATGGAGTACTATTATTTTTTCGGTGGTACTGTAATGGATAACCTGACGTGACGTGCACCACTATTATTGGCGTTTTTTCAGAAGGAGTTGTTACGTGTCGTGCATGCATGAGGGGGGCGCCACTGAAAGAGCCATCTTCTTCCTGTCACCACTCACAACTGACACAGACACATCGTACTTTTTCTTTTTCTTTTTCTAACATTTATTACTTTTTGCCACTGCATAGACTAGCATAAGTTTATTGGAAGGATAAATAGGTGAGAAAAAAATTATAATAAATGATTAAATTCAGTGCCTGAATTTATATTTTATTATCATATTAGTTTGTTCTTTTACTTTTTAAATCTCATAAAATTTTAAATAGATAATTCTTTAAATTATTTTTTAATTTTACTATTTAATATGAGATAATAATTAAATTCTAGGATCAAAATGAAAAAAAATATCAAAGACTTCAATGATTTTTAAAAAAAACTTATTTAAGTTTTTATTTTTTAATTTTAAGAACTAAAAATAACAATAAGATACAAATTAAGAGATTATATTCACTATCTAGTAAGAAAAACTATTTAGAATTATCTAAAACAATCATAATATTTAAAAATATTTATTCATTATAATTTTAATTAGATAAGAATTGTCAGATTAAAGTATTAATTATATTATTTTAACAGGAATTTTTGCTAAAAAGATTATGAATTTTTCACTTAAGAAACAATACTTTTTTATTCTTTTCTATAGTACATTTTAACTAAATGAACAATTTATAACATTCAAAATTAGAACGTCGCCTGTAATTGTGTGTTTTCAGACTTCCACGTTTGTCACATAAATTGACGTGAGTTATGTTCTCAATCAAACGCGTAAGTTATTAAATTCTCGTATTTTTCAACTCGAAAATTTCAATATATTTTCTTTAACATATTGCCTGTAAACATTTTTAATCCAATTTAATTTATTGACAAAATTAACAATTACTAGTAAAGTTCTTGACAATTGCAAGTTAATGACAACTTTTTTCATATCCAGCTTACCGAAACAGGTAAACTAATAGCCATTCTCCATTAAAAATGCAATCAGAATATTTTCTTCGTCCATCGTAGATCGTACAAATGAAAATCTGTTTAATACTTCTCCGATTATCATTTCATTCAATCGATTGTACACAAAGAGATAGAAAGACAGACACCCAAACCACACAACACCTAAAATTACTGAACTTAATCATAAACCCTAATCTTGTTCATCCAGCTCTAGTTTCTCCGGCTTCCATTGACATCGCCACCACGAGAGTAGCGTGAACCACCGTCACCGTAACCACAATCTCTGTCACCACCATAACCACCCCCTCCATAGCCTCCACCACCACGGTTATATCCACCTTCACGACGACCACCGTATCCACCGCGGCTGCCGCGGGACTGAGCTTCGTTCACAGTTATGTTACGTCCGTCAAGGTTCTGACCGTTCATCCCTTCGATCGCATCCTTCATTGAATTCTCCGAGGCGAAGGTAACAAATCCAAATCCCCTGGACCTTCCGGTCTCACGATCGTTGATAATCTGCACGTAAAAACACGAACGGTTCATCAAATTGAAATCGAAAGCAAAACAGCACGAAAACCAAATCCAGAACCGAATAGAAACCGATCGATCTTCGCCTTTGGTAAAGAGATGAAGATGAACGTACCTATTGGCGTGAGTAATAAAAGAGAATTATATAAGAAGAAGAAGAAGAAGTATCATAGATCAAGTAACGGAAAAAGATCAGAGATCAGAACGGGATCGTGTGCGATGGCTGCAACAAACGGACCTTCGATTCAACGATGTTGCCGTAGTGAGAGAAGGCTTTCTCCAAGGCATGATCGTCTGTGGCCCAAGCGAGCCCACCAACAAAGCAACGGTACTCAACATATGCAGAAGCCATGGATAACATAACAGTATAAAATAAAATCCAAATAGGGATAAAAATTGCACGCTGAAAAACTAAACCCCCCAAGGAATTGCTTTATAGCAGGTGAATTGTTGACCTGTGTTAAACTGGTTACAAGTACTACCTACACATTCGGCTATTTAACTGAAAAAGTCAATCTTTCAGGCTTACCGTTTCATCAGGAGGTTGAATGGATCACATGTTGCCATGTTGGGCAGGTTGGTATAAAGAATTTGGGGATTTTCTTCCTCCACCCAACACCATTTTTTTACACCCAACGTTTTGAGTGAAAAATCAATTTTACCTCTTCTTCATTGACACTTAAATGTCAAATACAGATTAATTGAGAAATTGTCTGTCTGCACCATTCATTCACGCGTTTTTTCATTTTTTCTCTCAAATTCTTTCATCTTCTTCTCTTCAATCTGTGGTTGTCTTCATCAATTCATGTGTGCTCATCAGCGGTGTCTGTCTTCATTTCCCTATCGCCTTAGTGAGCCGTTGTGAGTTCTGTTGTCTGTATTTTTTTTTTTGTGTATTGAACGTATACGGATACGGATTGTCAATCCGTATGAAGTAAACGAAAGAAGAAAAAAACTTACCAATGACAATGCAGTGCTACTCACGACGACAGAGGAGAGGAAACTCCCGGAAGAGAAACTAGAGAGGAGCCATGACAGGAACACACACCACGAACAATACCAACACCAGTTTCACAAAAGAGAAAGAGAATATCAACGGTCGTGGTGACAAAAATTTCAAATGAGCAGTGTCTTACGAATTATCAATCGGATAATCAATCCATAGGCTATACGAAAAAGAGAAAAGAAAGAATTGAAGAACAAGTAAAAAATGATAAAGTTGAAAATTTTTAAAATATGTTAAATGTAGAAAAAATTTATTGGGTGTAAAAAAACACAAGAATTTGGGTCAAAATATGAGTTAGTACATTTTTGGAGGCCCAAAAAGTTTATGATTTTTCAAACACAAACTTAAATTTATAACTTTAATAACTATTAAAAAAATAAAACAAAATCCGAACATGTGAAAGTCAGATCTGCAAAGCGGTGCCCAAAACTCTTTTTTGCACATTATTCATTAGGCAACTCATGATATTATGTCTTCACAGAGCCTTAGTACCAGTGCACTGCAGATCACAGGATCTAATCTCCGGATACAAAAGCACAAATAAATAATAATCAGACACTTGCAAGCTTTCAAAATCACAAAAGTAAAATGTACAAAAAAAATTGATGAAAAAGAAAAAAACTTTGTCCTAATACAATATCTGCAATAAAAAGGATATATCATATATTTTAAACAAAAAACAAAAATTAAAATCAGATTTTTCATTTGAAAATACAACATGAGCAAGTATTGTCATCCAAAAACGATTGGGGGGAAGGAAAAAAAATGCCAATGATGAGAAAACAACTTCACTAATTAAAAAAATTTAATTAGTGAACTGTTCAGCAAATGGAAGGTTGTGTGAATAATTTGCTCTTAAGAATCGATATTGTTGTAATTGTTGAGCTAAATGGATTCGTCGACTTGTAACTTTGAACACATTTTTTTTGTTTCTAGCTATTTTAGTTATTATTTATGTTTAAATTCTGGTTCTGTAACTTTATATAATGCATTGAACAGATCGAGATTGTGTATTCGGAATCTCTTACAGTGAGGATAAATATTTAATATTTCGGCTTCAATCTTGGAACTTTTCTGGTTTGCTTGTTGATTTCATTTTCAGGCTTTCAGCTTGGTGAAGTTGTGTCTATTCTCTCAAGTCTTTACCTATGTACTTTTTATGCCGAGTGGGTTTAGATTCTAGGTGCCAGGTTTTGTTATTTAGGCTCACCTTGTTGCCAAACATTTCCCTAGTTTAGTTTGTGGAACTTTGATTTTACTCTTCCTTAAGTCTTGGGGTTTTGGATTTTGAGCATGTTCGTTACATAGAGCCTTTCATTTTAGCATCCTACTGTATTAAATGTTAAGTTCTGATTTATGAAATGCATCTCTATTGGCTAGTGATAGTTTGAGCAATTGGACTTTCAATTACTTTTATTTTGTGCAAGGAGCCTACCATTTCAAACATGGTCAATTCCTGAGTAATTTGTGTTGATTTGCTTGGGTTAGACAAAAGTTTGGCCATGTTGTGTTTTATCAGCTGGTTTCTGGCATTACTAATCTTTAAGTGGAGTGTGGAGATTGCCTTCTTTTCTGTCGCTAAATTTCAGTTAAGTGTTCCACTTCTAATTGCCTCTGGTCTTCAACAAGAAGGGGTCCATTGTTTTCGTTCTTGCATTGTGGATTTATGCATTTGAGCATTCTCAAGAGCTTACTTCAGAGTCTGTTGTAAAAAATAAAAAAAAGAGCTTACTTCATTAGTTTATTCATGAGTCTTAAAAATTTGGTAACTTCCTTTCAATGATAGGCAACTCTGATTGCGGAAAAAAAAAATGCAAGCTTGTTTGTAGAATTGTAGTAATATTCTCTTTAATTTGAGCAGACTTTGACGACTAATTTTGCACATCTGTACTCTATTCTCTTGGAAGTTATGCGATTGTAAACATAACTTGAAGTGATCGCAACAAGTCCAAAGATTATTTCTACTGTTCAAGCTTTATAGTTAAACTAGACTTTCAACAAGTGCAACGCACGGGCTTTAATTTTTTAAAATTATATATATATATATATAAAATTTTATATTTATTTATATAAATAAAAATAATAATTTTTAAATATTTAGTATTATGTTAAACATAATTATATTATCAATGAAAAATTTAATTAATTATATTTTTAATTGAGTTAATTTTATCTTAAAAATTAAATATATTAAAATTTATTGTAATTTTTGGTTCATTTAAGTAATAATGGTGATATAATATCTTTTGAAAAATAAATGTATATAAATAAAATTATTCATTTTAAATATTTTTAATAGTGAAATCAATATATAAATATTAAAATTGAAAAATAATGTTAAATATTATATTTATGCATTTGTTATTTAAGGGTTCCACTTGCACTCTGCTTATTTAGAAAATTGCGCTAACCTCCAATGCTTTGTTATTTTAAGGGGATTGTGTGTATAGTCCATACTCTGTAAATAAAAGTGAGCTAGATGTGTGTAATTTTTTAAAAATAATGAGTGTTGATGAGTAAGGATCATATATAAAATAAGGGAGGTAGTTGTTCATACAAGCAAGGTGCAAGTGTATTTAGTGCTAACCTTAAGGGAGGTATATGTTATTAATCCTTTATGTCAGATGATCTTATCTTGAAACCAGTTGCGTGTTGGTACAACTGGGTTTTAAATTTTGATTCTAGTGTATACTACTATAATATAACTAATAGTTATATGTCAACCACAGTTCTGAAACTTGGTCAGTGTATTTGGCTATTGAAATGTTACATCCTTTTACTTTACAGTGTTGTAGTTTTCAAAAGCCTTTACCTAGTCAATGATTGCTTAGATAGGTTGGTTGGTTAGTCTCCTAGAACTTTACTTGTCATTGACACCGAATGGCACTTAGGGCAAAGGGAGATAAACATGATTCTCATCTTTAGTTTGCATATTGCTTCTGGCTGACAGCTTCTCGTGAGATGAGAAAATTCGGATCTGGTTTTACATATTGCTTTTGGCTGACAGCTTGTTTGACTTAACTTTGATTTTTGAAACTCCTAATATTGAGACAATATTTTATTTAAAGATTTTTTTAGCATTTGAAAAGTTCCTTCACCCCAACATAAACTATTATTGTCTTTTAATTTTTTTTTATCATATGACAGCATTAGATTGTTTAATATAGAATACTATTGCTGGATCTATCTATCCAGAATTATAATATAATAGTGGAAAATGCAATTGAATGTTTTACATTCCTTGCCTTGTGTTTAGATGAAGGATTTGAAGTGATCAGTTGCATTCCACTATCTTACTGAATATGCCAAAATTAATTATAATAGCATTGCTTTTTATGAAGTTCCCTTTGTAATTGTGTCTAGTCTCCAAAAGTATGTGACATACTTATTCACATGCAATGTTAGTATTGGTATGTGTATTTTGTAAGAAGATATTTGTTTTAAATCTCAAAATAGTATATACACAAATTATCTTATATCATTATCGTACAGTTTGGATTGAAAAGAAATGGATCGTATCATAGTTGACACTGCAATTACTTTAAAAAAACGTAAAAGAGAAGAGTATAAGAATATAATCTTATTAGTTGTTACTTGTGTTGTTCATATAGTTATTGATGTAGTGACATGGTATCATAATAATTATTTTGTTAAGGAACCAACCTGTAATTGGAAATAGGAACATTTAGCTTCCTTAATCGTATTTATAGAGTAGAGGGACAGAGAAATATTACATTAAACAACTAAGGCTTAGTAAAAGTGCATTTTTTAACCTTTGTAAAATTTTACAAGAGAGGGATGGATTAGTAAGAACAAGACAATTGAAGTAGTAGATATGTTTTTATATATCCTTGCTCACAACCTAAAGTATATGGTAGTGCAATTTAGTTATTGTAGATCTAAAGAAACCATAAATAGGCAATTCAATGGAAATATTGTGTATTTAAATTTCTTAAAAAATTTTAAATCCTTCATCCAAATACAATATACTTTATTAGGCTATTAAAAAATCCAATTGTGTTAATATTCAATACTAGAGATGCACTAACGAGTAAGATTTTGTTTATTATGAACTTTTTAATTTATTAAAATTATATCAATATGACCTTGTTAAGCATAAGTATATATTTTCTTAGGTATAAGAAACGTCAAATCATCAATTGAATTAGTTATTTTTTAAAAATTAAAATCGATGAGTTATTTTAATTAATATTGTCATAAATTAAAGTTTTATTCCAACTATCACCTTATGTTTAATATTGTAAGTGACAATCATATTTAATGTCAATACTATCAATCCAATGAATGAATATCTAATAAATAGAATTAACAAGAAAAAATGATATAAAAAATTTAATCCTAAATAAGTTTTAAAAATAATAATTGTTTCTTATAATTAGAATTAAAGTAAAGTATAATTTATTTCTTATAAACAGAACCTAAGATAATATTATATAAGTAGTCTTTTAACTTGTGAATTGTACATAAAAATATTTATTTTATATATTTATAATTTGTAGTTAAGTATTTTTTTAGCATATAAATTATATTTCATATTCATGATTAATAATTTGTATTGTGAAACAATACTGTTTTTAAATATTAATCATTGTTTCTAAAATAAAATATTAAAATCGCAAAGATTAAACGCTAAGAAAAAAAAAATTAAAAAAACACTTTTGTAGATGAAAAATAGTTAGAAGTGTTATCTTTGACGAATGATAGCTAAAAACGCCCATTAAGCAAAAAAATATAAAGAAATAATCTATAATTATATTAAAATGAAATTTTACAATAAATTATTACTGATATATAAATTGCATGTAAAATTAAAATAAAAAATAAATTGTAACATTAGCAAATTTAAGATATAATTTTTAAATTAGAATTAAAAATGAAAAATATTAAAATGAATACTTTTTTGGTAGACATAAAAACTAATATTATTTAATTTGAAATTAAAAAGATAAAAAATTAAGAAAAAAAAACATCTATGAAAATATAATTAAAATTTTAACTAAAATATAATTTTCGTCTGAATTTATTTTTATTTAAGACATTTTCTCTCATACTTTTAGAAAAATTAAAATTTTAGTCTCACATTTTTAATTAAAAAATTTCATCCACACTTTTAAAAAAATTATAATTTTAATTCCTATGGACAACAATTTCAAATGTGAATATTTGTTATTCATTAACGTTGACTACGGGTAGTAACCGATAAGAACTGATCGGTGAATCCAAATATTAATTTTAAAACATATTTTAAAATGTTAAAAAACTGAATAAATTAAAATAAAAAATTTGACTTTATTATTTTAAACTAAAATCTATCACAATAAAATATATCATCATTTTAAATATAACAAATTAATAATAATTTAGATCAAAATAGTAATATGACAAATTAATACTGTAATCCTTGTACATTTAGATTAGATAGATTAAACGGACGGATAGTTAGTTAAGTCTGCTGGATTTATCACGTTAAAATATTTAATTACTAATAAGAAGGAACAAATTACTCTATTAAAAACTGAAGAGACTAAAATTGCAAAATTTTAATTAAGGTGAAGAAAATTGTATTTCTGCCTTAAAACCCCATGTTTTAAGAGTTGAGAGAATTGTCATACCAAATCTTTAACTTTAAATAATTGGTAATTAGATTTATGTTTCATAGATTAAGAATTTCACAATCCCTCATGTTGAATCACGTGCTTTTTATGCCTCTATTCTGCCCTCCATGTTGTTTTTTTTTTGGTGCAGACTGCAGATCAACTAAATTAATTTTAGTACCAAAGGGTTGTTTATGCAAATTTTAAAAAATAAATTAGTTATTTTTATCGTTTTGAGTATACAATTTACCGAATCCGGTAAACTAAGAACCATCACCATTAATCCAATTCGATTTCCACGTCCAGCAAACAGATAGCAAAATCCATAGAAATTTGATGCGATAATTTCTTACTATCATTTCATTCGATCGACTATAAACACAACTAGAATTGTAGGTCAAAAACGAAAACCACAGGAACACGAAACGAAACCAACACAGATACCGAAACTTAAACCACACACAGACAACACCTTAAAATAATTGAACTTAATCATAAACCCTAATTTACAGGGTCATATGCCTAATTTCTCCAGTTTCCATCGGATCCACCGCCTTCCCCACCGCGAGAGTAGCGAGAACCACCATCACCACCGTAACCACGGTCTCTACCACCGCCGTATCCTCCACCTCCACCCCCACCATTACGGTTGTATCCACCTTCACGACGACCACCGTATCCGCCGCCGCCACCACCACCACCATATCCACCGCTACCGCGGTTGTATCCACCACCACTTCCGAAACCACCGCCTCCACCACCACCACGGCTGGCGCGGGTCTGAGCTTCGTTGACAGTGATGTTACGGCCGTCAAGGTCCTGGCCGTTCATTCCTGCGATCGCATCTTTCATTGACTGCTCTGAGGCGAAGGTCACAAATCCGAATCCTCTGGACCTTCCAGTCTCACGGTCGTTGATAACCTGCACACAAAAACACGATGCATCAGATCCAAAGCAAAAGAAAAAACACGAAAACTAACGACAGAACCGAATAGAAACCGATCGATCTTCGCCTTTGGTGAAAGGAAGAAGATGAACGTACCTATTGGCGTGAGTAATAAAAGAATCATATAGTAACACAAGTATCATATCATAGATCAAGTAACGCAAATAGATCAGAGATCACAGATCAGAAGAGGATCGAGAAAAAATCCGAATCCGAATCGTGTGAGATCAGTTGCGGTGCCTGCATCAAACGGACCTTCGATTCAACGATGTCGCCGTAGATTGAAAAGGCTTTCTCGAGGGCATCGTTGCCGGTGACCCAAGCAAGCCCACCAACAAAGCAACGGAACTCAACATCTGCAGAAGCCATTGAAAAATAGTAGAAATTTGCAACAGCTAGAGTGATTAGAGGGATAAGATAAGATTAGCACGAAGAAAAAGGGAATACCCGCGGGATCCTTTTATAGCAGGTGATTTGTTAACCACGGTTAAATTAACACCCGTGCTTGGTTACAAGTTCTACGTATAATTTCGCTTCTACCCTCCTCCATTCTCAGTCTTGAAATTGAAATATTTCCTCTATTATTTTAGAAGTTTTTTTTTTTTCTTTCATAGCTCTTTATCTACTAAATTTATTTATACACTTGTTTTAGAAATCTGGTCATATTTTTTTGTCAAAAAAGGAATCTGGTCATATTTAGTGTGATGAAAAAAATTATAAAGACTCAAAATTAAATTTATTCATTTTATAGAAACTTAAAATTTATAATATTTTAAGAATAAAATTGAAAATTAAACTTAAACAGGAAATAGTACTTTCGTCAATATTATTTTTTTAAATAACGACCACCTTCAAACGTTATTTTTTTAAAAATTAAACTGATAATTTATTTAAAAAATCTAAGTTTGACTGAAAAGTATTTGTAAAAGATTAAATTAAGATTTTATGTTAAAACTAAAAGAAAAATAAGATAATAAACAAAAGGAGAAAATTTATTTTAGTCTTTTAAACTATTTTGAAATTTGTTTCAATTTTTAATGTTTTTATAAATCTTGACACATTTTTAGTTTATGGCTTAGTTTTGGTGTAAGAAAAATAATTATTTTTTATTTGATAAAGAACTAAAATTATATAATTTTTAAAGTAGGAATTAAAAATTACATGATTTTAATTAATATAAAAATATAAACGTTAATTTTTATAAAATTTAAAATATATTAAATATCCTAAATCCTAAATGGGAAATAGAGAAATCGCACATTCGCAACCATACAGCTAATTTACAGGTCCAGACAAAGAAAGAGGTGTAAATTGGAAAAAAGTTGCAGGCATGAGCATGACGTGTGCTGTAAAAGATTGTCATTGTGGGACCCAACATCACGTGATAACGTGCAGTTTCCGAGACAGATCAAAATATCTGACGCTCCTACCATCAAAATATCTGGTGCTTGCAATTACGTTTTTACCCCTCCTCAGCTTTCAACCAAAAAATAAAGCAAAAATGTAATTTTGATTTCGTTAGTTTTCAAATCCATAATTTACTGTGCAGTTGATTTTTAATTGTCTAATTTGTTTATTTAGTTTTATAAATTTGTGATTTTAATCTATTTTAAAAAATTATTAATTAAAAATTACAATTATTGGAGATTTTAAATTAGTTATAAATTAAATAAAAAAATATTAATCATTAAATTTAAATTTTTTAATAAAAAATTATTAATTATAATATAGTATTATTATTATTGGAGTTATGTGACGCTGAAGATAAAATATGTATTTAGAGGAAGAATATATTGTTATAAAAAATAGGATTAATAACTTTTTATTTAATTTTTTAAATAATTAATATTTTTGATTAATTTATAATTAACTTAATAACTCAATTAATCATAATTATTTGATAATAACCAATTAGAATGACTAAAATCATTCATTTATAAAATTAAAAGGAATAAATGGTATAATTAAAATCTAAAAAGATCAAAATCAAGATGCCAACAATTTAACTAAAATTAAAAATATCTCTTGTCGGCGGCTATGTTTCCATACAATAATTTTTTTTAATTTAAAAACTAATAATAATTCTAAAATAAATTAATTCAATTATATGAAAACCTTTTATCTAGAAAAGAATAAATGAACTTTGAAATAATTAGAAAAATTATTGTTTAGTTTCTTTTTGTTTTTTAAATTTTATTTTATTTTCTTTATCTCCATTTTTTATGTTGTTGTTTATCTGCATTTAAATATAATGTAAGTTTATGTGTAAGTATTGTTGCAATATTATGAATAAACAGACCATTTTATAAAATTTAAACACTATAAAATAAACATATAGTTGAATTAATTTATTTTAGAATATTGCAACAATACTTACACATAAACTTACATTGTATTTAAATGCAGGTAAAGAAAATAAAATAAAATTTAAAAAACAAAAGAAACTGAACAATAATTTTTCTAATTATTTTAAAGTTCATTTTTTCTTTTCTAAATAAAAGGTTTTCATATATACTTTTTAAAATATTTGATAAAAAACTTTATATAGTATATTTTTCACAAAAGTCAATATTCTAAAATGATACTCCTATAGCATATTTTTTATTGATTGAAATTTATTAAAAAAGTATCAGATGCTATGCTTCTTGGTGTGTTACCACAAGCAAATAATAATATTTTCAAAGCACTATAATTAGTTCATGACCATGGGACCATTTTGTAATGCTATATATTTTTTTTCTTCATATCAAATAAGTAGAGACAATTTTTAAAAAAAATGGTGAATGGAAGAAAGTAAAGTCTAAAAAAGATGTGAACCATTCACAAAAATGTTAACACCATTACACCAAAAGGGTGGAAAGATCTATTAAAAAATAAAAACTTAAATATATTTATAGTGCTTAAAGTTTACTTACTCTTTTATTTTCTTCCTTATAATTTATTTCTTTTACCAACGTTCTTAGATTTTTTTTTTTGGCATGAGTATGTCATTGATTATTGTTGTGAGAAGTTGCCAACGTTTGTTGTCATGGTTAACATTGGCTTGTATATATGCACAAATATTTTATCAATAAATGATGACATCATAAAATGTTATGTCATAAAAAAGTACCAAGACTGATAATACCATATCATTGGAGGCTAAAAACAAAAAGTATAATTTTTAGGAAATAAAATAAAAGAGTAACATATTTGTAAAATAGAAAAAAAATATGTTTAAATTTGAATATGATATAAATATTAGATATAAAATAAAGCTTTTTGCAAAATTTGATATGAAAGTTGAGTTCCTATTGAAAATAGGCCAAACTTTGATAAGCTTAAATTTGTCTTATTTCATAATTATAAAGTTGAGTTTGCTTTGTTTGCATGTGACAACTTAATTTTAAAGGTTTGGTATGTTTTGATAAAAAAAAAACTTAACTTAATTTGAATATATGACCTAACCTATTTGAATATTTTTATGATATTATCATTATGATTTTTTTTTCTTTCTACAAATTTTCACCTTAAACTAACCCATGATGTCACCTTTAACAAACCAGCAGCATCACCTGCCATTAACAACTAAAAATTCACAATTCAAGACTAGATTTCACCTCACACTACCATGCTTTGGTATCGGATATCATCATTTACGTACACCTACACCACAACAATCAAACCCAAACATTTCCATTAGGATAGGATAAGTTTAACAAAATCACAATGATTTAAATATCTTTTTTCATCCAAGTAAATATGTCATTTTTTTAATCACTGTAAATTGTGTGTGTGGAGCAAATGATAAAAAATTTGCGTGTGAAGCTTCTTTAATGCTTTTTATATATACCAATCACGTCTTCTCACTTCAATTTAAGTAAATTTAATTAATTTTATCTTCAATGAAAATTGTTATAAACAAGTTGTTTAACTCATAACTATTATTTGTTTTTCTTCAACATTTTATATTATTTGTTTATTTTTAATACAAATGCTCAATAACTCATTAAGTAATTTTAAGTAACCCAAAAATATGTGACACAAAAATAATATTTTTATTAATGAGCAATGTAGGTAAGCAACTTTCATTGTATATATTATAACATGGAAAAAAACATGTTTCAGGAATTTTAAAAAAGATACAAGAACCAAAAAATAAGAAGTATATTTTAAAAAATATATAATTTTGTATCCTACTTGATGGTTAGAGAGTAGGACTGTCTTAATATGATAGAAGCTTAGCTTTCGCATATTTCTAAGAGAAAATTCGAAAAGTATAGAAAAGGGAGAATTTGAAAAATTCAGAAGGAGATGAAGATTTAATTGGACAAAATATAATGATGATAAGAAAAATATATAATAATTAGGAGAAAATTAAAATAAATAAATAAATAATTAGCATTGATGATAATATAAAAATCAGATTACTTAAAGTAACATTAAATTTTATAATTAAATATTAAAATTTTAAGAAGGATGAATAAATCATAAATATTAATGGTAATATCAGAAAAATTCAAAGTAATTAAAGAAATATTAGTTTTCATATTTCAAAATTTAAATAAATAATAATAAAATTAGTACATTGTTCTCAACTAATATATAGTCTTTTATCATATATAATATACGTCTTAAAAATACTCTAAAAGAAAATCGAAGGATGAATTGTTTGATGTCAATTTTTGTTTCTCAAAAATAATTTCTCTATTTTACTAGTGGAAACATAAAAGGTGGATCAATGAAAATCTTTCAATTTTTTAGCAAAACTTTATTTGCAAGATTTAATCTTAATCTTTAAATCGTGGTAGGATTAGTATCACGATTGAATCTGTGAAGATATATAATTGATGTTTTAAAAATAAGATGAAATATATATTTTATACAAAATAAATATATAATGAGGTCCCATGGTCTAGTGGTCAGGACATTGGACTCTGAATCCAGTAACCCGAGTTCAAATCTCGGTGGGACCTTAATCTTGATATTTTTATTTATTTTATCTTTTGAAATGTATGTTCACGACGCTTACTGCCAATCTGAATTTGGTGACTGCGATGTGAGAACATAGAAGAAGAGAACTCTGGCCTGCAACATTGTTTTGGTGAATATGGCCTGCAATATTTAATTAAATAATTAAAATAAGTTCAAACCGGTTAGTACTTAATTTACGTATGTTTTATTTTATGTTTATAATTATTAAAGAATTTCCCAAGAAGAATAAACTATAGTAAGATTAAGGAATGGAATTATGGAAGACATCCAGCTAGCATTGCCTGTATGGTTTAAACTACTCCCTCTTTCTACTCCTCTACCACTTTGAAAGGGGTTTCCAAAGCCTTGAGAACATATCTCACAAGGGGTTCTTTTTGAAGGTTTGGAATGTAGGAAATACCTGGCAACAAGGGCAATTGCCCACACTTCCTCTAAGAAATCCTCATCAACAATCAGAGACAGATCCATTGTTTTTGTTACAAGATCCTTGTAATAAAGATTGATGTAAGGTAACAACTGCTCCAACCATTGCTTCACATCTGCCTCACTGGATTCACCAGCTCAAGTAACACTTTCACAGAAACAGGACATATCACAGGCTCAAACTGATATTGATGCATCTGGTTTTAAGTAAACAAAGTTTATCACAAATTAATAGATTAAAACACTTCTTGATAAGTCAAGACAAACTCAATCAAAAGAGATACAAAATTGATTGAGTGATTAAAAATAAATATATAAAAAAAATCGCATATTTAATTCTTTTTTTTAACAAAAATTAACTAACAGTTGACATTTTTCGCCAAAAAAATTCAAACTCAACCATAACTTCAAATGATATTAAAATATAACCTCCTTTTTCAGCAGAGAAATTACAAGCTTCACAAATTTATACAAAAACACCATTGTATAATTTGTATTGTATACAAGACAAATACATGTATAAACTTATGATATGATTGAGAGTACTTTCACTCACCAAAAATATTATTCATGTAACAGACCGCAAGTAGTGTAAAAAGGCTTAATTGTCATTATTGTATATCAATTTATTGATGACAGATTGATAATTTGATATGAATGAGCCATCCTCCCAAAAACATAAACCGTTAATTAGACGTAATTCTTGACTATAACATCTTACATTAGAACAAGGTTTTCTTTATTTAAGTCATTAGGGAAGGACGACCTTAACATGTGTCCTGGTGACTCTTTGAACATATAACGATTTATGTACTGATTCGCAGGTGGTGTTTCTTAAGCACCCAATAGAATGCTGTCAAAATTCCTAACAACACAATCAAAAGGTTAAAGTTGATATCTGCAAGAGGGTACAAAGTGAATAGTGAATAATCTCTACTCACAATAAAGAGTCAAGACATAGAAGTTAGAACTCAATACAAATCCTTACCAGAAATTAAATACGAATTTCTACTTATCAAGATATCAAGATTAGAGACAAGATAATTTTTCATCACTATTAAAATAAATTAACTGAGAGAGTTCGACATAAATACTAAGGACAAATTGTTAATGGAATATTAATAAAATAAAAAATATCTATGTATCATTAATCAAAAGCAAAGATTTCAGAATTAGAGAAAGGCGTCTTCTTATTTCAAAGTGTTCTTTTTTTTAACTTTTCAGAGTAGCAATCAGAGAATAACGCCTAGAAAAATTTTCCGTAGATGTGTTCTATAATCATATATAGATTGAGTAATGATATATGTTGATCCTATTTTGGATGAGAAAAAAGAACGATACAAAAAAAACAGAAAAAATAATAAAGTGAAACCGATATAGATGAAAAAATTAGCCTAACTCGACGTCATTTAACGCCTCAGTGTATATCCAAACAAAATCGCAAGTGCGTGCTCTTCGTTAACCAGTGCTTCTAACGAAAAATGTCGAAACTGAAGAGTGGCAACTGTTAAAACTCTTATCTTTGCCAATTCCCACCACCATATATCTTCATTCTTCGCCTTCAGCCTTCAGCGCTTAACGAGTAAACAAGAAAAAGAATAGATGTTTATTTCATGTCAAAAATACAACCTCTACCTTCTTTGCTCCTCTGTTCCCCTGCGCAATTCAACAACATGCAGCATTTTCAATTGTCAAAACCCAAACGAGCATCACTCCATTCTCCGCCAACCCAATTCCAAATCCACAGCATATCTTCTTCACCACCTCTCCCACAAGGATGATGGGGCACCCATCCCCATTCCCATTCCCAAACCCAGCGAGCTTCAAGACCCGATGCCCCACGAAGAAAAAGTCAAGGTTTTGGAGCTTTCCCTCGTCAGAAAAAGGAGCCCTCAGTTCCCTGGCTCCATCTACGCTCAATCTCCCAGTGACTCCGATGTGGGTTCTTCTCTGCCCCCTCTCCGCACTCTGTTTCAATCAAGTGATGGTAAAGACAACGAGGAGGAGGAAGAGGAGATGATAATGCGCGCTCTTGAGATTCGAAGGAAGGTTACTGAAGAGGTTTTTAAAGAAGCCGTGCGAAAGGGGAAGTTTGGAATCACTTACACTACCAATTTGGTTACCAGGTTATCCGGTTTCATTGATTACATCATGATTGAAGCTGCTAACTTGAAAAGATTGCCCGAATTTTCAAACTCCACCTTCAACTTACGCGCCAAAATTGTCATTGATGACTCTAAAGTTGTGCCACTTATTAGGTATGGACTGAGGTTATTATGATTGTTGCTTTTTCAAGTTGTTGGTATGCTGTTTGTTATGTTGTTTGTGTGAAATCAAATGGGGATGTTGTGGAAAATTGTTGATAACTTGCAGTTGCAGACCGTTTTTTAAAACCTTGGGGATGATCATCCTCATTTTTTTTATTGGCAAATATTAATTGTTAATTTTTAGTTTTTTTTGTTAGCGGGAGAATCAAACTCACGACCTTTCCCTCCCTCCTTTTCTTCTCCTTTTACCACCAAACCAACCCTATAACTCCATCCTCATTGGTTGTTACTTGTTTCTTAATGTGTTGTCTATGTATGATTTCATTTTCGAATGCTTGTGTTTGATTGTCTGTCTTCGATTCTCTAGATGGTTGAAGCACAATGCAATATCATTTCCTCGGATAGCAAAGCTTATTTTGATGTCGAGAGGAAACCTTGAGGCCGTAAGGAGTTTTGTTGAGTGGTTGAAATCGGTATATGTGAAAGGAGAGTTTCTCGGTGTTGTAATGGTGAATGCTGGAGATAATATTTTCCAGCGCAGCCATGCGGAGCTGGATGAGATTGTTCTGTACTTGGAGTCCAATGGAGTCAGGAGGGATTGGATGGAATATGTCATTAGTCGTTGTCCTCAGTTATTGTCTTATAGCTTAGATGAAGTGAAGACTCGTGCACAGATCTACCATGATATGGGCTTAAATGAGAAGGATTTTGGCACAATGGTTTTTGATTTTCCTAAAGTTCTTGGTTACTATTCTATGGAAGAAATGAATGCAAAGGTACACTAGATTTTCACATAATGTACAGTAATACAGTCATCTTTCAATATATCGTCATTGTCTTCTCTCATACACTAGTTTATTCAGTTTTAGTATCATCCAAATCAAAACATTTGAAGTCCTACAGTTTACTTTGATGTGTATGCTGATATTGTTTGATATATGGATATACATAATGTCTGATGCTGCAGTTTTAATTTCAGGTTAATTACTTAAAAGAATTTGGGCTTCAAAGTAAGGATGTTGTCAGATTGATTGCATTTAGACCACAATTGATGGCGTGTAGCATTGATGAACGATGGAAGCCTCTTGTTAAGTATTTGTATTATTATGGGATCACTTGAGATGGTATGAGGAGAATGCTTACCATTAAACCAATGGTCTTTTGTGCTGACTTGCAGATGACTATTGTGCCAAAGGTATGCAAACACTGATTTATTTGTTTCTTTTATCAGTTGAGTGATGCTAGTAATTAAGGTGGCAGCTGGTACAATTTTTTAGTGGTACTTCATTTTTGTTATCATTATTTATTCCTCCAGCTCATGAGATCTAGATGTTATTGTTTTCTTATGTATTTGATTTGAAGTGTAGTAGATTCAGAAATAAAATTCCCAATGATTACTGTATTGTTTCCCGAAGGTAATGCTGACAATTTTATTGTGAAGGTGCGGTTTTTTGAGGATATAGGGGTTCGCAATGATGCAATTGACAACATGCTTGTGAAGTTTCCTCCTCTACTCACTTAACGTCTGAACAAGAAGATTAGACCAGTGGTTTGTCCTTTTCTTATGCAACTATGGAAGTTGCCACCATAAAGTGGTTTTTCCAAATTCCACTGCCTTACCGCTGCCATGATAGTCCTTTTTGTTAATAACTGAAAAAGAAAAAGAAATGAGTCTTCATATTAATTTAGGAATAACAGAAAAAAGATTGGGGCATTATATCAATTTGAATATAATCTTGTGCAGTGATAAAATTATATTTATCAGCAACCAACCCATCTAGAGGCATCATACCTTCATACACTTAAAACCACACCCAGAAAGCATGAGTTATGAATGGGAATTTATGCATCAAGTGCTACTAAGTTGTCCTTCATGTAGAAGTAATTGATGCATAGACATAATAATCACAATAATTATATGTCAATAAACTGGCTCATCTAGAGGCATCAATTGACTCTTTTGCTGAAATTTGAATATTTGTATGTATAGGTCATTTTCTTGATGACCAAAGCTGGAGTCAGTGAGAAAGATATTGCCAAGGTTGTAGCTCTTGGACCTGAGCTGTTGGGATGCAATATAGCACATAAGCTTGACGTAAATGTAAAATACTTTTTGTGTCTTGGCATACGTCTTCGGCAATTGGGTGAGATGATTGCTGATTTCCCAATGCTGCTCAGATACAATCCAGATGTCCTTCGTCCCAAGTATATTTATTTGTGGAAAACAATGGTCTGGCCTTTGCAAAAACCTTGTTTGATTCTTAATGATTTTTTATCCCATTGCTTGGCTGTCTTCAATTATCCATGCCCCTTGCCATTATCACGTTTTTCAGCTATTCTCTTGAGGGTCGAATTATCCCAAGACATAAGGTTCTAGTGGAGAATCAGATTAATATTAAGCTAAGATACATCATGTTGACTAGCACTGACGAAGAATTCAACAAAATGGTCAAGGGCATAATTAGAAAGCGCCTCAGATTTGAATCTGCTGTCACAAATGAGGATACTACTTAGCCCCAATCTGTTATTACTGGAGATTTTACGACACCCCAGCCATAAAAAAAATTGGTGGCTGTGATAAGTGATTGTCATAGAACCATAATTGTTCTTCACAAAGATGGAGGTGCTAAATGACTTAATAGCAGCTGGTATGGTGCAGAAACACCTTAATGAGTTAGTGGAGGAAAAGGAGTTCTTATGTCTTAAAAAACAAAAAACGCCTGCAATTTGGCACTGGCTGCACTGCCTCCCTTGTAAAGATAAAATTGCTGCAGACTGAGCCAATTACACTACCACTGGAAGGGACTATGTTGGAGTTGTGGAGACCTGACCAGTGTACTCTTTGCAATTATTCAGTAGGATGGTTTGAGGTATATGCTCATGCATACTGTAAATGAAGTAATGTACATGTTGACTTATTGTGATAAATTTTTGTTACATGTCTGCTTTGTTCTTCATTTGATCTTAGGTTTTCCTCTGATTTTTGAGACTTCGGTTTATTTCCCTAACAGGAGCAAGGGAACAATTGATTGCTGTGCAACTGAATAATCTGTCTGACCTTGTTAATCACGGTAATCTGATATGCTTGTGTTCCAAAATTCTAGAGTTGGGTCCTCTTTACCGGAAGAACGCTAAACTTGAGCCTTCTTCAGAAGGTCAAAGCTCAAATTGATATTTGAAACCCATTTAAATCTAGCTCCGGTATTTCTGTAACCAGCAACTTTGTAGCAAGCTCTTTGATGACACAATTTTCATCTCGTTTTTTTTATATGAAAAACCGTGATCCGTATATAAAATTATTTACAGATGATCATGGTCCCAACGTTGTAAGATTATACCCTAGGCATCACAAATTTATGCTGACCTTTAAGATAGCTTGTAAAAACATCCTTCAGATCTTAATTTTGATCCATATATAATTAAGTTGTCGGTTAGTAAAGTTATTTTAGTAATCATGGATTATTCTAAGTTCTGTAGGAATCTAATGGATTAACTATGAAAACGAGAAGTTCCTCATTTTCCCTTGCAAAAAAGATGCATTATTAGTAAATACCCAGTACAGTAGAGCCTTTGATCCACTGCCAACAAATTATTTAATAGCCAAATAGATTGAGGCATGTTCAAGAACTGTTCCCGCGTAAAGTTTTTTTTTTTTTTTTTTTACTATTGTCGTTATCATGATAAATTGGTCATCCATGTTATATTCATTTGGTCAACTTTTGAGGCTCTTGAACCAATTATTGTGATGCCCTTGTTAGATCTATGCCCGTCCATATGAAACTTGCCCACTTCTGGGAATAAAATGTAGCCTACTAACAGAACCAAGCAGAAAGCAGACGCATTGAAATACCAATGTTAACAACGATGTGTTCAATTGATAAAAGACGAAAACAAATCACTCGCAAGCTTGGCAGCAAATAGCAAATAGCTGAGGCCAATGATACGTCCTGTCCTTGTAATGTGATACATAAAATTTTCCAGACCACAAGAAATTGAAATTTGGTAACTTCCCATTAATATTTTTTTCAGAACATATCCAAAATAACAAGGGCGTAGCTTTTTTCTCCCGTATCAAAATTCTTCATATAGAAACTGAACTTACAATCTACAGGTAGTGTTTGATCTTAGAGACAAAAATAAATTATAATTTATAAATGAGAAGAAATACAAGAAACAAACATGAATCATTTTAGTCAATTCCAAGACGACATACTGGATTTTTCTTTATAAGCCCAAGATCCACCTGCGGAAAACAAGAAAAATATCAAAGGTATGTTTTAAAAACAGAGAAAAAAACACATCAATAAAGGACCAAAATAACCAGATGGTGGTATTCAGTTCAAAATCGAGATGAGTCCGTCTTCATAGTTATCCCCTAAAAATACCTTGTGTCCAAAGAGATCTCTGATGTTATCTATCCCGTATAGTATCATCGTTGGCCTGTTTCCAGATAAAATAACAAGTTAAAACCAATTTCCACCCATCTATAGTTTCATTAGATTTGTACAGAAAGATTATAACAAGAATTTAAATTTTACAAGTGAATTCATTTTATTCTCAGTTATGATTAAAGTGTTCTGATTTTTTTCTAACCTTTCAAGGGAAAGACCCCAAGCAATAACTTGGACATCTTCAGGAAGTCCCATCGGCTGCAACATTTCAGGTCTGAACATGCCAGAGTTTCCTATCTCTACCCATTTTTTAAAGCCTTCATGATAACTGTTAAAGTAATATGACATAATCTCAGCATATCCATAATCAACATCAGGACATGGTAGATAATCATTATAGAAAGACTCACCTAAAAATCTCCATGCTAGGTTCAGTGTATGGATTGTAAGCTGGTTTGAACTTCAGCTTGGTCATGCCTGAACTTGGTAATGAAATCATTTCTTTTAGTTAAAATCAATAAAAGATTAATCATATACTACTAAAGCCTGTCCTTAATAACTTGGCTGTGGATCATATTCCTTGAAGTCTCCAACTTACATTCAACATTTAAATCTTTTTCAGTACAAGAGAACATTACCTAAGCGTGAGAAGAAATCATGTAGGATTCCTATTAAGTCACAGAGAGTGAGTCCTCGATCACATACAAGGCCTGAATTGAAACATAAAAATGTGACAATCACAAAATTCCAGAAAATTTATTGATACATTTTGATGCGAAAAATAAACATCTGGTGGGTCAAACCACAACAGAAGCTGAATAACCATACGTATTCTATTGCAGTAATTCCCCCACCCCTTATTTAATATGATTTGAAATAGGACTATCAAGGAAGAACTGTTTTCATTTGCAAGATGAACAATTTGAAAAGAATTAAAATCACAGGGCCAGTAACTTGTTAGCTCTCACATACCTTCTATTTGGTGGAACTCAGCAAGATGTGTCCGATCAACTGCTTCATTTCTGAATACACGATCTATAGAGAAATATTTTTTGGGGGCAAATGGTTTCTGCATAGACATCCAAATGCAGGGGAAAATAAAGAATGATGTTAAGTTATAATTCAGAGCTATAACTTTGAAAGCACAATCGCATATTATCTGTGTCATAACTTGGTCCAGCTGAACTAAATAAATAATATACATTATATAGAAATTTCAATAAAAAATCATCAGGAAGAATAAGAATATTAGTAGGCTTAAGTGGCACTAAACACCATGTAATAGTATGCACCCACAAGAACATGATACCAGCAAATTCAGACAGATACCTGTGCTAATTGGTAAAGCATCCTGGAGGAAACAGCAGTTGTATGGGTTCGCAGAAGGTTTTTATTTGCTTCCTCTCTCTTCCAGTCATATGCATACCTACCAAGAAAGAAATTGCAAGGCTTTTTCAGAATGTTTTTTGGAAATCATCCATCTATCAATAGTAAATAGCCTATGCTAAAGTGTTAAGTTTACTCAAGATCATACCCTCTAGACCCATAACCACCAGATTCATGAACATGCTTCACTCTCTGAACATAGTCCTCTGGCAATATCTTTGTTGTTGAAGGAGCTGCAGATATATGTGTCACATGTTCTCAGAATACAAATATATAATACAAGATTAGCACGATGAAAATTAAGGTTTTACTAACTTTCCAAAAAGAATGTATCATGTGAATCACGGGCTGGGTGTTGTTGGGGCTGGAACAAGGCATCAAAGTTCCAGAAGCTGCCAATTAAATAGCACATACAAGCAAGAAAATATATGATATGAGATTTAAAAAATATATATTTTTTAAATGTCACTTCATTTGTGATGTTGCAATGCATTGTTCAGAATTTAGAACAACAGTTTCTTTTCAAGGCCTCAAGCAACTACAGAAAGAACCTTTCCAAGAGGATTTATCTATCATAACAAGAACATAGTTCCATTAGTTACTTCAATATCATTCAAAGGCCCAATGAAACAACTTATAGAAGACAATGAATACTCACAAAAAAATTCAAAGCTATAACTTTTTCTTAGAAAGAAAATATATTCCACACATCATTTAACATCTTTGAGAGGACAGGAAAGCAACATGACCTATCTAAATCTCAATCAGAGACACTAGGAAGCCATTGATATAAAAACGACAAGACAAAAATAAGATCAAGTTACTTACATCATTGCCATCAACATCTTCAATTAAAAGATGATATGTGGATATTTATTTAAAATTTTGCAACACATTTAATGGATTGGAAGTTAATCGTTATTGGGAAGAACACCCACATGTGAATGGAGAACTTGATGACAAAAAGGAACATGATCCAAACAATAATAACCTGCTCTCAACGAAATTATTTGTTGGCATCTCCTCAAACCTGCAGCACCAGAAATTAACATAAAAAATGTTAAACTTGAAATTTGAAATGAATATTTACCACAAAGATATCATCATTCCAAATAGCAAAGATAAGACTCACCCCATGCAGAGGAAAATCTGTTTCAGCTGAGCACGTACCTGAAAGTAGATAAATTTCAGAAGTATTAAACACATGATGCATTGTCAATTTTTTTAGGGATAGAAGCATCATTATTAATAAGAAATGCCTCCTCTCATTAGGTGAGGTCAGCTAAATTGATCAAACTTGTCATTGTGCTCTACCAATTTTTTTTTGGAATGACATAAATAAATTGGCAGTCTACATCATACAGATTTAACAAAGGTTTATGTTGCCAGATAACAGCCAAGCACAATCTTCCTCATCTTTTAGGACTAGGGATCGACAATGTAAAATTTGGCAACAAAGTACGACATAGGCAGAGATTATTTCTTATGAATAAAAGCACCATCTTAAAATCATAATGCACAAAGGTACATAAATGTACTATTAAATAAACACAGGTAAATGAACAATTTAAATATGCTTTAATTAACATAAATAGGGGGTGTGTCTTAAAAGCTCTTCATATCAAACTGCGAATTTAAATATGTAAATGCACACTTTGTTCTAATAGTATATAAAATTTTAATATTCATTTAATCTAAAAATCAAATGCTATTTACTGCTACAATGGGGTTTGGGAAAAAAGGAGGAAGGTATATGTCCTTGCCTTCAGCAACGGATGAAGATTGCCACCCTCAAGAGGAGCACCTTTAGCACTATAATTGTACTCCTTGAACTCTAGTTCCTTCCACTCACCACTAACATAAAAAATAAAGTAAGTTCATAAGATATGCAAATCCACAAAAGGTGTTGTGCACAAAGAAATTTCTTTTATACAGAGGTTATAATTCCATTCACATTCAGTTTATGCAAAAAATACCTCTGAAAATTATCACGAGTCAGATCAGTGACAACCTTCTTTCTTTTGGGTGCATAATTAGGACCCCTTTTCAATGAGTAACCCTTCCACGTCCTAAATCACAAGATACCAAAACGAATTTCAATAATGAAAGAATAATCAAGTCAATAATAGCACATTCAGTATATCTGAAAAACTGTTCAACACAACCAAGATAAATTATTATTACTGTGGAATTATGAGCTTTCTCACTTTGAGTGCTTTGATTTCGTCTGAACCAATGTTCTGCATTTACAACAATATGGTAAAATTTCTAATGAGACAGAAAACGATAAGCAACCCATAAAAAAATAAGAAAGGAGGAAAGGCCAACAACAATAACCCCTCCAAACAAATGAAGGATGGTTTTCACTTTCACATAATTTGTAGTAGAATCCAGGTACACCTCATAGATCTCAAATCAAATCCCCCCTTCCCACTTCCTGTAACAGTCTCATAAGTTTGAGTTGAGTCTGATAATCTATATAAAACCTTGCCATTTTCCCACAAGTATTATTTCAAACTCAAGTGCTACCTCATGTGCAAATAGCCAAAGCACTCCATTTAAAAAATGGATGATACCAACTAACGAGACTACCCTGTTGTCTACCCAATTAATAATTTTACATAGCTTGGTATATCTCAAGAATTCACCACTTCAATTTTCATAAAAGTTCCTACTTTTCCTAAATGAATAGAACATAAGTGATAACCCTCTCCCCCACCCGAGAAAGAAAAAAAATCTCTGTTTTTTCTTCAAATTGCTTCCTCTCAATGTACCCAAGAAGTTTACTGACAAAAACATTCATATTAATTATTAATTATTAGTACACGTACCAGCCCCTGTTGTATTTGAAGAAGAAGATCTTTGACCTTATCATCCACATGTTGGACCTGCAGCAAGAAAAACGAGCTAGTTAAAAATACTCTGTAAATCATTTCCATTATAATTTACACACAAAATGCCACCTCAACCAAAGTACTGAAAATCTAAAATCCAACATGTACCTTTCTAGATATCAACTGTTTCCCCATCTCCACCCATTTGTTCTTCGCAGCCTGAGCACAACCTATCTTGAAGAGAGAAGGATCCAGCTTTTTCTACAACCACCAAAAAAACGATCAAATTTATAATAATAATAATAATAATAATAACAACAACACAACACATGAATAAGTTGTAAAAGAAGGGTGCGTGTAGCAGTTAACACATGTAAACAACCTGAAGCTCTTCCTTAGAGATACCCTCTTGCGGTATAGCCAAAAAGAGTTGAACTTCAGGGGATCCAACAGTAGCATACGTTTCCCCCTCATCAGTGAGGACCCACGTTTCCCTCTTAATGTCTTGTGCGTCAACGTATCTGAACCCGTGCAAGCTCTTTATCACATTCACGATCTCGTTGTGCTCAATGCCACGTTCAGCTGCGAACTCACCCGAGTCTCTAATCTCGTCGTTCTTCTCTAAGAATCCCAGAATTGCTTCTTCCGCCATTGCTTCGCCGCAAAGCACAACACGCAGCGTTTAGAAACAACTTGGAATAAGATAGATAGGTTCGCTTAAATTGGGCCACATAAGCCGGGTTGGGCCGGCCCAATAACAAAATAACAGTTAGTTAGTTAGTGAGTTTTATAGTGTAGGGTTTTAGTACTATCAGTTTAGCGAGAGCGGGGGTTCAATCACAATGGCTTCCGCAGTGAGGGTGGCTTTGAGATCCTTCGGTAATCGTTCTAGAAGCTTCGTCAAGAGCTCAACCACGCCGTTTGTGTTCACTTCGTCTTCCGCATCGTGCATCTCTCGTGCTTCGAGGTACAGTGTGATTCAGCTTCTCTACTTTGAACTATTCTTATCGATCTGCATTGCGTTTTTGGGTTTAACTTTGTGGATTTCGTGTTTGATAGGGTTTTGTCGGTTATGATAAGCGTTGATTCGTTGATGCCTCTTCACAGTGCTGTCGCTAATGCTAGGCTCACCTCCAATATCGCCTTCGATTCCACCTGCTGGAGCTCGCTTTCTCGAGGTACTACTTCTCTCCTTGTTATTTTACTCGTTTTGAGTTATCTTTTTGCGCAATAATCGCAATTAACAATGATCTTTTGGATGATGATTATGTTCTAGAACACACACACGCATGCTTGCGTAATTGCTTCTTTTTTTTAATAAAAAATAATTAGATATTTAAAATAGATTTAATTCGCGAAGGACAGATACATAATATAATTGGTATTTTTTATGAAAGAGAATTGTTGAATGTAATAATTGTAATTCTGAAAAAATAAATGAATGTCAGTGAAAAAGAAATTAAATCTCATTGCACGGAATTTGGAATCACCATTCCAACCACTTTTGCAAGTTATGGTGATTCCTAGTTTCAAGGGAATATGTTTTTGCTATCAAACATGGGATTGCCCATTCTATGGAATCACCATTCTGCATATCAAACGTATAATAAGAGCAAGTTTTGTGTGGGAAATCAAGTTTTGCAGAAAGGAAATGAAATCTGAGTTGGAATTAAATCACCATTCTGTTTAGTACGTATGAGGCTCATAGGTAGGGGTGGGAATAGGTCAGGCCAGGCTTTAAAAGGCCTGAGTCTAGCCTACGATTAATTTTTGAGGCCTGAGCCTGGCCTATAGTCTATCAAAGGCTTTTATTTTGGCTCGGCCTGACCTGGTAGCCTATTTAAAAGTCTTCTTCACATTAAATCTTCAATATTCCTATTTGTTTTTACAAAAAAAAAAAATAACAAGATGAAAGAAAAAATGGCAAGATTTTGAAGTTTTACCTTTATCAAAGCTTGAAGTGAAAAGGATACGATTCTTGTTTGCTATGTAGTTTTTGTTTGTTGTGTTCTCTATTTTACTTCAACAGAGAGAAACGTAATAGGAAAAGGAAACGTTAAAAGGAATAGGAAAAGAAAACGTTATAAGGAAATGAGAGAAAATTAGAGCATTACCTCGGTAGACTACACAGAATGTTAATTACCTCTATCAAAAAGCTTGAAGTGAAAAAGATATGATTTTTGTTTGCTTAGGAACGTAATAGGAAAGTTAAAAAAAAAGGAAACCTGATAGAAAAAGGATATGATTTTTGTATAGGAACGTAATAGGATATGATATGATTTTTGTATAGGAATGTAATAGGATATGATAGGATATGATTTTTATTTGCTCTAGAATACAGGAACGTAATATAAAAAAGGAAACCAAATAGGAATAGAAAAAGGAACCGTTAACAGAAATAGGAAAACTAATAAAAACAATGAGAAATATAAAGGAACACATGACTCACACCTTGTCATTAAAGTTTTACTTAATTATAGGAATGAGATCTGTTAGTTTTAAAAAAAATAATATTAATTGTACCCAAAAAATAATATATATATATATATATATATATATAGGTCGGCCTATCAGGCTTATAAGGCTTTTTAATAAGCCTAAGCCTGGTCTATTTAATTTAATAGGCTTTTAAAAAGCCTGAGCCTAGCCTTTTAATTAAATAGGTCAGGCCAGACCAGGCTTTATGTAGGCCAGGTCGTAGGCCCCTGTAGGCCGGCCTAGCCTATTCCCACCCCTACTCATAGGCTTGCAAATGTTCGCATGAAGTAAAGAATAGGTATTACATTCGATCAGTCTATATGTTCAGACCCCAATGAGATGTTCTTCCACTATTGTCCATGCTTAGGTTAAACCATTAAAGTCTTTTTAAAAGTTTCTATGATGGTTGTTGTGTTGATCCATTTTGTTTAGTTAGCAAAGTTATGTATTCTTCTATCCTTAAGGTGTGCTGATAGACATTAACTTTGTTTACCAGATGGCTAAGAGACCTGTTTCTGACATTAACTTTTTGTAAAGTGATAATGTAAGATGAGAGACTTAGTCTTTTTGATATAATGAAGTAAAAGCTAGAGTTGCACTAAAATAAAGAGACCAAAACTTTGAAATTAGCAACAATTCCACCCCTCTCAATGTAATATTTTAGTTTTGTTTTATTTTTTTCATATTAATTCCTTCTTTAGCATTTATAAACTTGTTTCGCTCCAATGTTCCTTGCACCTACCTACCTCTAACAAAGTTAAAAATATACAAGAGGAAATCTAATGGATAGTTAGAATCCATTATACAGGCTAGTATTATTAATTTCTCGTTAGTGTTTCTCCACAAAACTAGTTCCATGTACATAAAATAAGATGTCAATTCTGGTACTAGTTTAACTTTAGTGATCAGGGGAGCATTTGGGTTGTTTGCATTCCAAGTTCCAACACCATGTGTAAGATTCTGTGAAATTTAAAATTACTATGTTTGTATGAAAATAAGGATTATTCAAAGCATTTAGGGTAACACCTAGCACTAGCAATAAGGAGTTCTTTGCTATCAGAATAACCTAAGCTAAAATATTGGTTGACATCGTAAATGTAGGGATTCAAGATTCCATGTTATTTTACATACTGGTGTAAAAATAAGCACATACCAAATACCTCCTTAGTGGTAGGTATCATACTATCAGACGAGTGCCCAGTGTGGTAATTACCTGTCTTCTTTATGCACATCCTGACAACTTTTACTTTGTTGTATAGGACTTAAAAAAACATTGTGACAGGCCTGCTGGATCCATTCAAGATGAAAGAAAAAATGAAAAAGAGAGAATCGTAACTTTTCTTTTGTCTCACCCTAGGATGGGAAAAGATCTTCAAACATTTAAATTGTGGTCAGTTGCACTATGATTCCCTCCAACTGCAGACTTGTATAATTGGATTTCCTCATTGACTGAGAATGGATGACCAACATGCTCCCAATTACACTTTCCCAAAATCTTCTTGAATGGATTTGGAAGGATTCACAATAAGATGCAAGCTTCCTTAAGGATTTTAAAATGATGTTTCAGGTAAATCTTTTAGGGATAAAAAAGTGTATTTACTCACTATTTTTCGATGGATCCTTGTTAAAACGTCATATTCTGTCCACTTTTTCCTCTTTTTATGCATGCTACTTTAAGTATAATGGCATTGTATTCAACCATCGATTTAGCCCACAATTGGAAGTGAAACTAATTTGAGAACGGAAAATTGTCTAGTAATTGGTCTAGGACTGCTAATATTTAAATAAAATATATCGTGATCATTTTAAATTTGTTGATTTAAATTTTAAAGTTGAAGATGTCAACATGTGCCATGGTTTGTGCTTCTGAGTGAGGACATAATGTATTATGGTCATTTTCCCCTTGATTCAGATGTGTCCCACCTGATATTTCCCTGGTTGAAACTTCTTTCTTCATCATGTTGCCGGGAGGAAAATGAAAATTCCTTGAAACTTATTTTTACTCCCTCCTGCCCATTGTAATCCATATTTTTCCTTGATTTGTCCTATAGACTTTGCAGTTCCTCGGTGACAAAGAGTCAAAGACTAAAGGATACCGTCATATCAAATCCTAGTTGGGTTGCATTAGAGTTAATGTTGGTTCACATCTTACTCCTGGTCTATTTCCTTTATGGCATACCTTGGAGCATCACAGTCCAGTCTGAAAAATAATATTATTCTTTTAATGATGTAAACCTCGTATTTGATCACAAGATTGTGATACAAGGCAACGGTTCTAAAATTTGATGAATTATATTTCGCTTTCCTTTTGAATTATGCTTTCAGAAAAGTGCCCACCAATCCCATTGGTCCAGAAATGATTATCTGTAACATTTTTTAAAATGATATTTGACACTATTTTTTATAATATCCAATTGGTTAAGCCTCCTGATAGGCTTTAAGTGAGTAAATATTGCATTCCCCCTCCCATTTTTTTTCCCTTCAGTTTTTCGGTCCAGGGTAAGGGAATGGGGTTGCAGGATGGGGGAGGTGGTATTGCAGATTGTAGGGTCGACCTTTGCCCACATCCACATGTCTCCCAAGTTCTTATTAGTTGTATGCTATTAAGTGGGGGATTACCAAAAATTTGGTTGGATCATTTCTTTTTTTGTTTTTCTAGCTAGGTGAGAGACTAACATGTTTGGATTTTTGTTTGGGGGTGTTCTAAAGTCAATTTGGGTAGTAAATTTAATTGCGTGACATGTTTGATTAAAAGTACATTTTATATTATTTTTAAACTAAGTTTTCATAAAAGCAAAACTAAGGTTTCTTTTTTAAATTTAATTTGCAAAATGAAAACTATTCCAAAATTAAGTTTGCTAACTTCAACCGGAACATGCACTATTCTGCTTATTATGGTAAGGACTTGGGACTAAAGTAAGAACAAATTAAAAAAAAAAAACTTTTTGAGAGAAGTTTTGAAGTTGAAGAAAATGGATGATAAATGTTTTATTTTTAAATTAAGAGTTGTATGATGATTATAAATAAAGTTAAGAACAAAACCAATGCTTATATTTTTTATTAATCAGCTATTCTATTTCTTTTATTTAAAAAATATCAAATTAGTAGATATTTATTAGAGTCAGAGATTTGTCCTTCCAGCTTTGAACTTTCTAATAAGGGAATAGTGAAGAAAATAAATTCAAGAGGAGCAAATAGGTCGCATTATAATTAGCATCCGTTACCACATATTGTCAGCAACGTCCACTGCCAATTTACGTAAATTGAAGTCAAACACGCCTCCTCTTCTGTTGGTTAATGTTTAGCTCATAAGTTAATAGTTTTTGGCATTGGCCACAGTACACTAGTCTACAATTGAAGAAAATGGATGACAAATGCCAGCTATTAATTTAATTTAATTGTCAGCTATTAATTTAATTGGTATTGCACTGTGACACTCGTTGACACATATATTCATTTTTATTACTTTAATGAGAAAATATGATAATAATACTCCAAAACATTGCTAAAACTATAAGTACATACTTGCAAGATATCGATTAAACTTCTTATTTATTGACGTTTTAAATTTTAACATAAATAAAATTAATTTTTTGTGTGTTTTTGTTTGACAAATGATTTACTTTTGACTAATTTTGCTAAATTAGCGGTCATAACTGTTAACATTGTATTAAAAACTATTTATTATACTAGGCATGAGGAGGGATTAAATTATCCGAACGTACAGTTTTCTCCATAAATTTGCTTGAGTAACTACACCTAAATCTAAATCCGTTTAGTGAATAAATTCATTCTTCACCGTGGTCCAATTATGCAAGCAGCCGTTAGGTCTAGATCTCCAACGAATAAATTACTTTACTACTTTTTGTTTTAAAGTGTTGTCCGAAGATTATTTGGATCTTTGTGGAAGCTTTTGAGATATTGTAATTGTTATTTGTCAATGACACCGCGTGTAGCTCAATATATTGATTTCATATTTCCTTTGAAAAAATCTCCACTGGACACCTGTCTGTAATTTAGCGTACTTGGACCTCTTTAATGAAAATGAAAATAAATAAATAAAACAAGTGTGTGCTTCTAATTCTAACTTGGCAAGAAATCCACCCATTCCAATCCATCTCCCTACAGCGAAGACAGGGAGAGAGAGCATGCCAGCGAACCAACGAACCTATGAAACAGATCACATTTTACGTCCTTTTCAATTCAACAATTCACAGACCAACCCCCTAAATCTCCATAATTGGTTAATACATTCTCTCTCTCTCTCTCTCTCTGTGGATAAGATCTTGAGAATATCACATACAGATGGACCCCACTTCCTCCATTAAAATAACAATATCCAACACTTCTCAATTCCATAAACTGAGAAGAACCCATTTGATTCTCTGCAGAATCTGGGGTTGTTCCTGCTTTGGTCTGGTCTCTCAGCTCTGATAGATTGGCACCGATTCTGGGTGTGAGCCAAAAAAGCTTTCTTTTGTTTCCTCTATTTTTCTTTTCGGCAAAGTAGAAGATATTTGTGGTGAGTGCGGTGTGGTGGTTGGGTTGGGCGTTAAATAAATAATGCGTTTCCGGTTTCGGTGATGTGTTTGCATCAATGCATGGTTCCTGCTAGTGATGCTTTTGTCCTCTTCCTGTCTTTTTTAGCCGGCTATTTTGTCTTAAACTCTCTACATAGCAGATTCATTCATTTTGCTTTGCGTTTTTTTTTCTTTGTTTTCTCCGGTGATTAGTTATGTTGCTTGATCCATTTGCTTCACTGCATGTGTGTGTTTAAACACTTAAATTTCTTGTTTTTCTTCGGCAAATTGGTGGATTGTCTTCGGTATGGTGTAATTTACTGTTCAATTAAGAAAAATGGGGGTATCAATCGGATTACAGAAAGAGACACGGCTTTTTCTGCAGATTTAGCCACAGACTTTTGATATATTCGAGGACTTTCTAAATTTATCTCCTTCACTCCCTCTTATCCTCTTTTTGTCTCTTCTTTCTTCAGGTTCGGACCTTTATTATTATTATTATTTTTATTATTCTTTGTTTCTTCGATTCATCTATTATCTTTTGGTTTCCTGAATTCATTCTCTCTCTACGGTTATCTTATCTTATTGAGTGCCATCTTCTGTATCTTCCTCAACTGGATTCTGCGTCTTCTTTTAAGTGGAACTAGGCTTGTTTCATTTTAGTATTTGATTGCTAATTTTATATTTTTGTATTTTGTTTCATTTACGAATCTAGATGAGGCCTAAGGTTAGTGAGGGAGTTATGTCCTTTATGTTAGATTCAATCACCTTCCCCTTTGTCATGCTGATGTATAAATGGTTGCCTTTTTTTGTCCCCCATATGTCCAGATTTTCTTCTGTGAATTGAATTCGAGTCGTTGCTTCTGGCTTCGGTGCTTGCTGTTTTGTTGGCACAAGTTATTGGTCCAATTGAAATGAAAGAGTTTGAGTGAAAAGGAGACTTAGACTGTGTGGTCTGGCCATGGAGAATTCTTATAAGGCAAATGGAAATGGACCAACTGAGAATGGTTACTCTGTTGCAAGGCATTCTTATCAACCCTCCTTGAAGGGGTCATTACCTTGGCTGGACATAAAGGTGTTTTATGTAAGAGTGTGCAAGTGTGAGCTTGATGATTCCACTCCTGGATCTCTTACACTGAATCATGTTCCTTTGAATCCTGACACTCTTCTTGAAATTAATGGCGTTCGTACTAGTATATATTCTGATGGGATGTCAACCCTTCTCAAGAGAGACAGGGTAGATAGAAAATCAGAAGAAGTGACATTTGTAAGCACTGATAGCATAAGGATGAGTGGTAGTGTCAAGTTCGAGGTGTTTGATAAAGATGTTCTGCTGCTTTCCGGTGCTTTAGAATTGTGTAATACCAATGGTGTTGTTGGGGAATCAAGTTATAATGGACAAAGGTGGAACATGAACTGTGAGTCATATATAATTCCAGGCACCAGCTTCTTTAAGGGGAAACAATTGCTGTTGCCAGACTCAAGTCTCCCAACAATTGAGGTCTACATTGCCGGCTCCTTCTCGAGTACTCCAATTATCTTGACAAAAACCTTGCAGCTTTCTCAGAAAAAGCATACAAAGAAGGGAGTATTGGATGCAATTCCAGAGCATGAGGCCAGTGAAAATGGGAAAGATATTTCTTCAGCCCATGCTTTGCAGGTAATTAGTGCTTGTTCAGCAATGTTTTTGGTGTGCTTCTTATATTATCCTCTTTTGCTATGTCAGTTCATCGGTCGAGTTAACTTCATGCCTTTTAGGCCTGTTTTTGCGATGTCTGACTTTGCTTTTACTGCCTTAATGCACTTGCAGTTGAGTCATTTGAAAATTGAGATTGTTTAACAGACATAAGCATTTGTATCTGATGGATATCGGGACCTCTCAGACTAGCAGATGGGACATACATAATATAACTATGATACAAGTACAACTGAATAACCTTTGATCTGTGTCCGACGTTTTACTTTCTGTCCTAAAATTATTTTGTTCACTTGTGTATTGTTTTTTATGGATAGCTAGCTGTCAAGAAAAGGATACAATTAATGTCCAGTTCTTCATTTAAGTTTGGTCCCCCCCTTGAGCACTTGTAATTTGCTAATCAGCATTACATACCCTTTTTTTCACAAATTATAGACCATCATTCTTAATATTTACATGCCAATCCTGCAGGCCCCAGATTACCTTTACGACAAACATGAAGATGAAGATTATAATAGCCTCTACCCAGGAACAGCATATGCCGATGGCGAAGATGGAGAACTTTCATGGTTCAATGCCGGTGTTAGGGTCGGTGTTGGTATTGGACTTAGTGTTTGTCTTGGCATTGGCATTGGAGTTGGCCTGCTTGTTAAAACCTACCAAGGCACCACTAGCCACTTTAGAAGACGGCTGTTCTGATCGGGGCTTCTATTTAAGCTTAAAACTCTCTGCTTTTTGTTCATCTCCCTCTTAATCCAAAGACAGCTAACCTTATTTTTGTCCATCTCCCTCTTGAGTCTTGATCCAAAGACAACAGGTTAAATATCTTGTCCATCTGAGTGGAGGGTTTTTTTTTTTTGCTGTATGTAATATAGTTTATTTTTAGTGCCATTCTATGCGAGGTATGATCTTAACTTCTTAAGTAAAACAGCAAGAACTAAGAAGTTTTTGAATTATTTGCCCTACTTATTAAGGTGTTGAACTGGTGAAAGCATGATTAGTTTAGTTTTGACTTTCCTATTGATCGTAATAATCCTCCTTCAACAAAGTAATAAGAAACTAGTCCCAAAATGTATCTATGGTATTAAAAAAATGTATTTTCTTTTATGACAATTGTGTTTCATATTCATTTATTGGTTAAATGGTGCAAGTACAAGAGGAGTTTACTGGTCTGCCTGGCTGGCTGGTTTGTTGTATAAGGTACTTCATGGAATTGTGATCTTTTCCTTATTCCCGGGCCAAATTAGTTGGTACCTTACAATCTAAGCATAGTGAGGTTGACGCAAAAAAGTGACCACTCTTCATGCGGTAGGCATGCATGTTGATTGGCTATGCGGATCAAACATTCAACCTCATCTCCTAACTGATTTCTGTTGTTGGGAACTTTTTTTTTGTTGTGAAAGTTGAATTGGGTTTCAAAACAGCATGTGACCGAGTTATAATTGTATTCCTAGGTTAAACATATGAATGAAATTAGGTGCAGCCTAAGAAAGGATCTTAAGAATGCTTTGGCAGAGCCACAAAGTAATTAGTTAGATGTTAATGATACTTCAAAATTGTGATTAGCATCAGTAGTAGTACTTCAAAATTAGATGCTAATGATACTTCAAAAGTGAACTCGGTGCCAACCTTGTATTATTTAATAAACGGTTGACGGTGGAATTTTTCGAATAGGCGACTTTCCGTCATGATTTTAAGCAGCTGACATAAATTTGATGTTCGTGGAGACTTAAATCAAAATCACTAGTGAGTTCTTTTTGTTGGAACTAGCAATGCTATGGATTTTAATTGAGGTATGAGATAAGTTAAAGCTTCAATTTTAATGTGATCAAAACTCTAGTTGGTGTGCAAAATATTAAACTAGATTTTTGACGATAATATTAAATAGCAATCCTCACTTTGTTGTTTAAATTTTCAAGCAAAGCATTGAAAATCAATTCAATACAGTAATTCGACCTAAAAAATAAAGACTAATGAGAGTCTCTGAAATGAAAGTTGAACATGATTTCAAAGAGTATTTGCAAAGAATATTAAAAAAAAGAATGTGTGTAATTTAGTACATTGTTCCAACTAAAGAAAAATGACTACCTTGATTTCCTATTTTATAAATTTTGGCCCTAATGATAGAAAAACAAGATGTATGCATGCGTATATTTTGCCTAGGATCGGCTATCTAAGAGGTCACCATATTTTCTTCATGTGTTAACTATAAAACCTCCAAACATATCATTTTATTGACAATTTCTTCGAGCATTCCAACAAAGAAAAAAAAACCCTCGTCCATTTAGCTTTGGACATCTGAATTCTACTTTTGCCTTCGAGTTTTTTTTTTTTTTTTTTCCAAATGAACTCATGTTATTAAAACTTTCATTCTGTTTTGTTGAGCTATAAAGTTAATGGAGTGCTAAAAAATGCAGGACTAAATATTATATAACATTGAATCAAGTATTATATTTTCTCTATCTCTTTCTTTAATTTAAACTTCAAGGTCAAATATTACTTGTTAATCAATTACGCTAATACTTTCGGATACTTTATATTATTATTTGTTGAAGGGAAGGGCTACGCCATAAACAAAACAAAACAACACTAAAATCCTCTAAGAAAATAAATAAAGTATCTGCCATTAAGGCACTAAATTAAAAGTCAAGAGGAAACTCAAATATCTTAAACTGACTGTGTGACTGAGATGCCTGAAATTGATAAGCTTCATAAGGACTTGCATCCACAGTCCACACACCGCTGCCAATTCCTTTATGAATATCCTGAATCATAAATAAGTTCTGCAATAATAATAATAATTCAGCTAAGAAATTTTTGGAATGTAGTTAATTTTTATGTTAAATATCAAATCCATATTAAGTTCGTAAATTTGGAACATTGTAATTGTATTTTAAGTCACGAATTTATTTATTTATTTTTTTGCAACAGGTCAAATCAAGGCTGGTATCTTTATTTTGACCAAAAATTTCTTAAGCACCGTTTCACCCACAGGAAATTATGCAACGACGAACTAAAACTTAGAACTGAAAATCTTGCATTCCAAGGAACCCATTATAGGCCTCAAGACAAGGACTGTATTTTGGCTGGTTTGTCCTAGAAGACAAGACTTAGTTTCGATTTATATGTACAATGTTAAACTTAAACTTTCTGAACATAGTATTTACATATGCACAATATTTGACAATATGCGACCCAAGAAAGGCGCAACAGAACGAACAGACATCTCATTGATCAAAGAGAGAATCTGGTTTGAGGGGTCGGGCTGCTCGGCGGAACCAGGTGTTGAATGCAGTAACCAAATGAGGACAATCTTCAACATTTCGGGTTGAAAAGCTGAGGCACTGCTGCAACAATTCTTGAGCATCTGACATAGGCAATGTGGAGATGATTCGCAAGAATGTTTCTTCCAGTTCCAGATACAACGATTTGTTGCTGGGTGATATTGGTGAAACATTATCTTTGCATACAACCAAAACCGGCAACCAATCTTCTACAAGCTTCCTTCTCACCTGAACAGAGCAACGAAAAAGGCATGAATATGCAGTATTATAGGTATGAAGGCGTTCAAATAGACAAATAGAATTAGAAAAAGGTACCCATATAATACCATATCAAATTAGAACATGTAATATTAGGAAATTTAACAAGAATATCTGAGGAAAAGGTATATGCAATGTGATTAAAATCAATCTAAATGGAAAGGAAACATCAAATTTATTATCGCAATTAAAACCTTTTATTCAAAATAACAAATGCAGAGGCACGGTGCTGCGGTATTTGGATTTTGGACAAACCTTAAGTGCAGTTCCTTAAAAATAATTCTCTGATTAAAGTTTCATCTCATTAACTTACCCAATAAAGGTTGGCATTTAAGATCTGTGCTAGTTACCAAAGTGAAATTCTAATTTTTGATGGAGAATGACACTCAAGAAAGCAAATTGTTTGTAACATCAATGGGGCAGGGCGGGGCAGGGCAGGGATGGGTTTTCCTTCCTGCCCCCAACTCCCCAACACCAAAATGCCCTCAATCCCCAATGGAACTGAAATTTGATGCCACACCCTGACCCCATTCGGATGGGATTGGGTTTCCACATACCACCCCATTCTTGATCCACCCCCTGATTGCGGCATATTCACATCAGCAACAACTTGGGACAGTGAATCAAGATTGTTTACACAGGAAAAGTAAAGGATACTGCTCTGGGGAGATGCTGGTTACCGAATTGATCAACTTGTGCATCTTAATACAATAAACCATGTAACAACGAATAAATTTGTATAGAAAAAGAAAAGATGGTCAAATTTAATGCATGTACCACACCACGCCAACATTTATGAGTATGACATCTAAAGACACCATTCATCGTGCTGAATGGGGGAAAAAATGAAATATGAGGTAAAGGAAGAGATGAATGCAGAGGGATTGAGTTAGAGAAAGGATGAGATTCACAGTGAAAGATGCAGACCCTAGTGAATGCATTGGAGACCTTGTGATAACCTAAAGAGTGCATGGCGGCAAGAGAGACAATGAGATGAGAGACCAGCAGTGGCACTGACAATGAAATGAGAGTGATGCACTCAGAGAGATAGTGCAGCAGCTGCTACAGTGAGACTTGGGGCAGATTGGGGGATAGGCGTATTACAGTAATATGATTTAGTAACCCTAAACCCAATGGCAATACAATAAGGTATTTTGTTTAGTAAGGGTGATTTAATAATTTTAAGCTATCGGGTCGGGTTCGGGGTGGGTATATCAATATCCCCGATCCTAGTTCGAGAAAACAGGGAAAACCTGAGCATGGACCCAGACAAAGGGATTTTTTCCTTCAAAATTGGGGCAGGTATGAGCGGGTCCCTGCAGTTTCGAGTGTTTGTGCCATGCCTACCAAGCATTTACTTGTCATCGTGTGGGTGGTGTGGGGGTTGGGGGGGATGTCTTAGTGTGATCCTTTCCTTCCCCTTAGCCCTCGACCGTCAAAGCTTACGACAACTACCAATATAGTCGTCTGTTACTAATCGAGCTTGGTGGCCACCTGACCTTGTAGAACTTCCTCGGCCAAAGACTGAACTCTACATCGGCTAAGCATGTTTTGCTTTGGTGTTTTCCGCGCCAAAGGAAGAAAAAAACACAGAAGCTACATATTATAGCATCAGGCAGAGGCAGTTCAATTCATTTCAAACGCAAACATGCATGCAGTAAATACTAAATAGTGTTTGGGAGGGTACACAGACTTCCTTCCAGCCTCAAGCCTAATAAATTTGGATCAGCTAAAGAGTTCCAGAGGGTTCAATAATAAAGTTCAGTTTTCAAAATGAAGATGAAGCATTACCTGTCTAGAAGCGAGAATGGTGCCAGCAGAGACAGCGTTGGCGAGCCTACACGTACACCTGAGAATAACAGCAGGAAGGCCAGGCACAATGTTCCTCCACGCATCATCACGAAACGCCCTCTGCAAATCAGCAGTGAAGCCAGCTTGCTCGCTCCATTCCCTGACGGCGACATCGGCAACCCTAAGCTCAATCATCCTCTCCACAAGCCACAGAAGATGCTTCCCATTGGTGGAAGCCTTATGCAGATTCAGCCTCTGAATAGCCTCCGTCTCATTGTGATCCCCTCTGAACACCGGACTCGAGTAATCCTCCAACGACTCCTTCACCGTCTTCAAGCTCATCGCGAACGCCTTCTCTAACACTCTCTTCGCCGTCTCCCTCGACGACAGATCCCGAAGAATCTTCCCTACGAAAGCCTTCACGAACGCCGTGTTGCCGTAACTGTTCATCGCCGAGGAAATCAATCCTTGCAGCATCGCTTCGCATGAGTCCTCTCCCGAAGGCCAAACCCTAGCCACGAGTTCCTTCGACTCTTCCTCTCTAAGGAAAGGGATTAATCTCACCACTCGCTTCTCTTCCTCCTCCGTCCACGGCACCGCCTCGAGGAAATCCACGCACCAGCGCACGCAATCTTCGAAAAGGAGCTCCAGCGCCACCGGTAACAGATCCAGCGCCGTCGACGCGCAGTCCACCGCCGCGGCGAAGTCGTTCGTGTAGAGAAGCTCCAGGACGGTGAGATGCGATTGGATCGAGCCGCCGGTGGGAGCCACACCGAGGTTGAGGCGGAAGAGGTCGAGGTCGCGGTCGCGGTTGCAGGAGGAGGAGGACGAGAGCTCCGGCGCGACGTGGCCGATCCACCGGTCGGAGAGGAGCGCGGAGAAGTATTTGGAGCGGCGGAGGACGTCGGAGTGGAGGTAGACGTGGTGGTCGGAGTTGGAAACGGAATCGAGCGGAGAGGGAGCGTCGATGAAGAGGCGGAGGACGACGTCGGCGGTGGAAGCGTCGTTATAATGGAGAGCGTCTTCCGCCGCGGGAGAGGGGCGGTCGTCGGTCATGGGAGAGGAAGGTCGAGGGTTTTGGGAGATTTCGATTAGGGTTACGTCGGAGAGGGAGGAGATGGTGCCAACTGTGGAGGAGGAACGGTTGGCGGCGGTGGTGCGTTGCCGCTTCTTGGGAACGCCGGCACTGGGAAACATTGGAATGTATTAGAATGAAAGGGGACGGAAATGAAATAGTATATTTTGTTTTTTCTTTAATATTTTGGTAAAATTGGAAGGGAACGGATCACGATCACGCTCGAGAGAGAAGCGTTTCTTTCTTCAAATAGTCTTAGATTTTTCTTTCTTCGTTTTTATCATTCTTCTAAAAACGGATTATCTTTATCTTTATCATTTGATTTAACTAACTAACTAAGAATTTACTACTTCATAAAAAAAAACTAATAAGAATTTGCTCTATTTTAGATATATAAAAAATCAAGTTTAAATGTTATTAGTGAAAAATAAATATACTATGCTCGATTCGAATTAATTGAACTCTTAAATTATTTATATTATTTTCCCAATCCTGATTGTTATCATATTAAGGCACTTTGATTGTCCTCGTCTTACAAAGATTAAGTTTATCTGTTAAAAATATGTGTAAGAAACTAAGAATGTTTTAATTTTAAATTTTTTGTGCGTACAATATTTAATTTAAAGTATAATATTAATCCCCAAAAATTCAAAAGCAAAAAATCCTTGTGTAAAACGTAAATGCATGCTAGAATTTATAACTTCCAAATTATTGAAATTTGGTATTAAGAATAACAAAGAATTATTGAAATTAAAAGTTTACTTAAATGAAAAATATTTTAAAGATAATAATATGAAATAAAATAAGTTAGTTTTTTTTTATATTAAGACCCGAGTAAGAAATTGGGTGAAAATAAGTAGAATAAAATGTACCTTGTTGTTGATGAGCTGAGAGACACGGTGACTATGGCACTCTAAAATAAAAAGTAAAATTTGAAGGAGTGAGTTAGGATGAGGATGAAGTTAATGAATATTTATTCATCAAGATGAAATGGACCTGTCTTTTGTTTTTATCTATCAGAAAAATCTTATCCACTGGATGGTGTCTCATCATCACTTGTTTTCTATAAATAAACAAATGGAACAATCACGTGCTGCCACGTCTAAAACTAGAAAACGATATCCCAGATAGTGGGTCCCTTGTTCTTTCTCCAGGCGTCCACACTAACTTGGTGAATTAATAGCAACATAAATATTGCAGTTTTCTTGGTGGATCTGTTCGTAGCTTTCTAATTTGGGCCCTGATTTTCACACGATGCATTCTTATTTTCTCACTCCCAATTTTGTTTTTGTTTCTATAAAAATTCTTATTCTATTTCTTCCTTCACACCCCTTTCCCCCATTCTCTTTTATTTTGCTTCTCACCCCATTCCCACATTATTCTCTTTCCTAAACCACACACCTCCTTTTCTTCTTCTCTCTTCTCTTCATTTGTCTTTCTTTTTCTCTATCCTTCATCACACACCTCCTTTCATGAATCATGACACCCCCTTTTTTCTGCGTCTCTCTTCTCTCCATTTGTCTCCTTTTCTCTTCTTTCACAAGCACATTCCCTTATTCATGGTTTGCTTATTCTTCACCAAACTGTCTCCCCCACCATGCTCTAATGAATCGTCTCCTTCCCTTCATCATTTTTTTCAATTCTCGCCTGTTTGAAGGAAACTTATTTCTATTGTATATTCATACATAATGGGAATAATTTTCCATTTAGTTTTAAAAAAAATTAACAAAACATAAACAAGTATTAATAACTGATGATCTTAGTTTTCGGCATAATTCGTGCTAATTATATTTTTTTAATGTTTGTAGGGTTTCTTTTAACATTAATCCTTTAAAAAATAATTTATATTTATTTATTTTAATCCCTAAGGCAAACTTAGAAGGGTGTATTGGATTAAAATTTCAAAGGATTTTAAAAGACTCTTTTTATATATAAAAAATGGTGGTATCCAATTAAATTTTTTAAATAATATAAATAAATGTTGTGGTATTCAACTTAACACTTTTAAGATTTTTTTAAGAAAAATAACAAAATTCAGTGATATTCAATTAATATTTTTTATAACTTATGAAAAAAGTATTTTGTTATTCAAAAATATATAAATTTTAATGATTTGTTTTTAAGAAGGAGTTTGTTGGATTCCATCAAATCTTTTAGTATAAAATATCTATTGAACAATCTCATTCAAACTCTTCAAATTTTACTAGACCTTTTCATTCTTTTTCTATTGGTTGTTAGATTTTCAAACGTAGGTGATTTACTGTAATATTTATAATAGCATACAAACAGATAATTCAATTATTGTGCAATGACTTATTAAAGATTGAGATTTTCTATAAAAAATAATAATTAAAGATTGAGATCTTCGCAAGATATTGTCTCAACAAAATATAGAAGGAAATGATCGGAGATAGCATGATTGCGAGGTTTCAATCTCCATTAGGTTGTCAGTGTCATGCTTTCTTCTCATCTAAGAACCATAAGCATCAAGGTTTTGTTTTTACTTTCCCCAAACTAACTTAATTGCTAAGGAAAAAAAAAATGAAACATATGCACAAGAAAACGAGAAACCGTACTCAGGCTATAGATAATTTATTTTCATTTGAGTGTATTTACGAGTTTGGATTGGTTTGGTTTTTATTAAGTATTTTTTTTGGTAGCTTCTTATTAAGAAAACTTTTAAAAAATAACCAATCGTAAACTAAACTAAACATGTGCTTCACTGGCGACATTTGGGGGAAAAATGAAACTCATCTTGTTGACCCGTAATTTTTGGTTTGCTCCTCTTCAAATTTTCCTCGATCGGCCAGTGTGTTTGGGTGGACCGTAATTGTATTGTTTCAACTTTCTATAGTCAAAATGATAATAATTTCCATCACAATATTGGCAATTTGGCACATGGTACTCGACATGCGCCATAATCGGAAAACAACACAGTGAAAACATGCACGATGCACTGAAGAAGCTGTGAATCATTGCATTTGGCATATGTGTCAAAACATTCAAATGTTATAACGTTAATATTAAGATTATAACAACTTTAAAATGCATATCGGATTAGTTATTGTCTTTAGTTCATGTTTTGTAACTTAAACATCTCTCTGTTTGGTGAATTTCTTTCAATTGTTTAAAAAGAAAAGGAAATTGCACCAGAGAAAAACCAGATATATATGCTTGGACAGAAAGAATAGCATTCTTAATTCAAATTCATGTTACTATATATATATATATATATATATATATATATATATATATATATATATATATATATATATATATATCACTGATTTTAAATTTTATTTGTCCCCTACCCTGGGATGCGGGTGCATATATGCCACAGTGGGCAACTGCGAGAATCTTGTTCTCAACTTCTCATTCAGTCACCGTCTCCGATCACACTCAATAGTCAACTTCGAAAAATATTCGAAGTCAATAGTTAAATCATATGTTCCTATAAAGTGTCTAAAATGCTGCAAATTATAGTTGTAACGATGATACATGGTTCCAATTTTAATTGTCCGTGAAATTAAAACTGAAAAGGACAACATTTACTTAAGGTTTGTTAGATCTAACTGCATTTTTTTGAAGAGTAAAATATAAGTAATAATCACGGTTAACTAATGCATGAGAAACATAAGCAATCATAATCACGACAGTTAAAATGCTATTAATTGAACTATGAGGTGATGAATTAACTAATTCATTTAATTGATTAATGTAGTTATAATTGATAAAAAAATAGATGATTGTCAAGCAATGTTCTTAACATATTGGTTAAGAAAATAAAAACAAAAATTTTCTAATAAAATTTTATTATATAAAAACACAGTTTTTTTAATATACTTTTTTTAAAAAAATTAAAATTGTTTATTAGTACATGTTTACTATTTTTTAAAAAATTTATTATATATATAATAATAACTATTTATTTTCTCATTCATAATTATAATTATTTATTTTACCCTCAAAGGCAAATTCAAGAAAATAATAATTTTACTGTCAATAATAATAACTTAACAGAAAACATAAGATTGATTTGGTGGTTGAAAATACAAACTTAATGGTGAAGGAAAAATGAGGGTTCATAAGTCTAAATTTTTCACTATATTTATAAAAAAAAACTAATAAACTAATATTTAATGATAAAAAATAATAGTTTAAGATTTTTCTAGAAAAAATTACACATTCAACCATGTACTTTCGGACAAATTTATTTAGAACTCACTTTTTAAAAAGAATTTAAATTATCTCTTAAATGATAAGTGATTGACTTATAGTATCAATTTTTTTATTATTAATAATTTTATAAAAAAAAATATGATTTTATTATCATAATACCACATTTGTTGTTTGTGATAAATTTTATCAAAATTAAATAACTATTCATAATAAGAATATAAATAATTAAAGGATTCTTCTTTTTTATATGTTTTAAATATATATTATCTTCTCTAAAGAATATATATACACGTTTATATTATGTTAATTTTAATATATATTAAATTCGTATGAAATCATCATGAATTAATACAAGATTTTATATATACTAGCATGCAGTAAAAAAAAAACAACAAAAACACACAGTAAAAAAAAACAGAAAGAGAAAGAGTAAAAAAAAAAAATATTAATAATAGTACTGTTCAGTCAACACGTGACATATGGCCAGATAATTTTTATATATATTGAGACTAGAGAACATTTCATGCAATGTACACAAAATCTTGTTGACACTTAACGAACTAGCACCTAACGAGGACTGGAAATTTTTTATATTGCAATAGATAATTTATAAGAGAGAAACTTTCATTTTTTTTTTCGCAAATTATATGTATCATTTAGTACTTACAACAATTGCATATTCAAATTCTAGCTAAACTCAATATATCATTAATCAAACTGAAACAATTCTATATTAATTCATCAACATTTTTTATATTAAGAACTTTCAATATAACAAATATTTCATTGAATAGAGCAAGAATTACTGTAACTTATTTAATTTGATCTTTCCTATTTATAATTGTTTAGTAGTAGTATAAAACAACATTTTAACTTTATTAGATTTTTTAAATGGTTCAAAATAAATTTCATGTAAGCTTTTACACGAAAGAAGTGGATCACTTTTTCAAACGTGTTATATTGAGAAATGCTAAAATCTCATTTTTTTTAGCACATTTTCTTTTAAAAGTTGTTTTTGCGTATAAAAGAGACACCGGAAAATAAGAAAGTTGATCCATCTTGAATTAGTAGACGAGGGATAATTTTGTTTTATCTCAATAGACGAATTGATACTGTATATACTAGTGACTAGTATAGATCTTGGCATTTAAAATTTTAATTTGTTTTAAAAATACATTGAATAATCAGCATCAGTGTCTTATATTTCACGTACTTAAAAGCTATTATATCTCATTTGGAGTCACACGCAATTGCTTGCCCAACCTACACGGCTGCCTTAGCTAGCTTGGTTGCACTACAAGTGTACTATACACTATACAATCTACAATCATATCATCTATTTATTCATTACTATTTTTATCTCTCAGAAAATAAATAACTCCTTCAAATAGTCTAAATTTGCAACTCCTCCACCCCCACAATTAAAACTGATAAAAACGTACAACACTTAGGACTATTTATGAGTTTCGTTCAACTAAATCTAATAATATTAAATTAAGTCTTTTAAGTGTTTGGATTTGGAGATTCAATTCCATTAAGACCTGATCATATTTAAATTAAATAATTGGTTTTACTTTTTTTTAATCCAACTCAAATCATATAATTAATTTTATTATTATATATACATTAATTATTAAATACAAATAAATATTATTTTTTAGCTCATATATTTTATTAAATTATTAAAAAAATAATTTATGTTTTTTTATTCATATCTTGATTTTGTTTATGTTTTTTATGCTAATCAATATTTTATTTTTATCTAAAATAAAAATAACACATTACTATTGAAATCATTAATTATATTAGTCAAATATTATTACAATTCAATTTATTTTGAGTATATTTAGTTATTATATATTCACAAAATTCTAAGTAAAAAAAATTATTGTTCTAAAAATTTAATTTCTACAAAATATAAAATCATTTTTAAATATTTAAATCTGCTTAACCAAGATTCGTTTATAATCAGATTGAATTAAATGTCTAAGAAAAATTAGACAAACCCAATCCGTTAAATTTTGATGGGATTGATTAATAACACTCCAACAACCTGAGTATTTTTTATGTTTAAAACGAGATCCATTAATTCTTATAAATGTCATATTACCATACAAAAAATCTTACACTAATAGTTAAATGGGCAAAATCCGAAAATTTCGTGTTTATTTTCATGATGGGGTGGAGTTTATTATATGTTGGTGAAATTAATTGTCAAGCAAGAGAATATTGCATCCAATTAAAAAATCGTTTGGTGGTGAGTTAGGTTACGTTTGATAATCACATTCACGGGGAATCACGATCTAGTCAATTTGACACATACATAAATCCAATTGCGAGCTATTGATAATAATGGGGGTGATTATGCTCCAAGCAAGTAGTTCATTAGCTACAATTCAAAGTCCGAAATATTAAAGCACGGAATAAATTAAATTACGGAGACGTAATAGGGTTAGCTCTTGAATTCCAACTTCAACCTCTTGGTTTGTCTCCCTTTGAATCTCTTTCTCTCTAGGTTTGTCATCTAACCCCTTTAAGAAACTTGCAAGTCCATTAAACACTCGTATTGAAAATAAAAAACAAATTAACAATTTAAATACTATTTGTTTTATCAATGTTTTTCTTGTTTTTTATTTATTATCAATAGGACATGTAACCTCTTTAAGAAACTCGCAAGTCCATGAAACATTCTTTTTGAAAAAAACAAATTAACAATTTAAATATTATTTTTTCTCGTTTATTTTTTTTTTATCTATTATCAATAGGAATGGGAAGGGAAGAAGTATTAAATTAAATACTCATACATTAAAATCACGTTGATTGTACAATATTCTATTCTATTATTAATTACTACTATTAATACAAGAGATAAGCTAGTAATTCGCAGTTGTTGACATGATTAAGTTGTTTCATAAAACGCCAAATTAAAAAAATAATAAAGCGTGTGTGTATGTCATAATAACAGTAATTAATTTGAAATCACGTAATAATGAAGCCTCCTAATTACCCAACACAATCTCTGGTGAGCGTAAGTAAGAGGATCCAGCACACAGACAGAGGCAGTGAAAGAGAGAGAGAGAGAGAGAGAGAGCAAATGGCATTCTGGTAAATATGGCCCCAGTCCCATCCCAGAAAACAACTTTCGTTTGTGTGTATCCGTTGAAACCCCACTTTCCACTCTTCTCAACGCCAACGCTGGCCTCTGTTCCCCTTCTTTTCAATGCCTATAATAATAACTTGTCCTATTTTTTCAACCATGTCATCCCAGTAAGCAATCGCTGTTAGTAACATAGCCTCTAACAGAAAAACAAGTAGTCATCACATGCCCACAGCAATGACAGAGTCAGGGCCAAGTGTGAGTTTGAAGCTTCTTGCTTTAGTAGCTATTCTAGTCGTCTTCTCGCTGGTGATTCTGCTTCTGATCTTCTTCCTCTGCTTCCGAGGTAGCCGTAGCTGCAAGAAGCGGAACCTGGCCACCAAGCACAGCTCAGGTAGCATCCCTCTGGTTTCGAAGGAGATCACCATGGTCAGGGCCTCGGATCTCACCCCTGCCACCACGGCCATTGCCGTTGACGTGGACGGTGATGATCCGAAGAAGAAGGAGTCGGAGATCAAGGTTGAAATTGGTGGTGGGGGCCACCAGCGCAGCAACCAAGTGTCGGTGGAGGATCCTGATATAGGGTGGGGCCGCTGGTACAGTATTAGGGAAGTGGAGCTCGCCACGCGCGGGTTCTCGGAAGGGAATGTTATTGGGGAAGGAGGCTATGGCGTTGTCTACAGAGGTGTTCTGCACGATGCTTCCGTCGTGGCTGTCAAGAATCTTCTCAACAACAAGTATGTCACATTCCAAAACTCCAATCCAAACTTTCTCTATTCTCTTTAATTTTTTTATATCTCAATTTGACTTCTTAATTAGCATCTTTTTTTCTTCTTGAATTTTTTACTCTCCTAGGATTCCTGGAACAATTTTGGACCACCCTTCTATTTCTGCAAATATATTCCTTTGGCATAAACCTCTAATTTCATCCCTCAAAACTCAAAAGTATTACTTTTTTTTTTTTTTTTATATGGCATAAAGTACTCCAATTTTGAAGTATTACTTATTCTTTTAACTGAATCTTAAAGTAAAAATATAAATAAAAATTTGTAAATGGTTCTTAATATATTATAAATCGTGTTCAGAAGTTCTTCAAAAATTGAAGAATCTTTGCGATTAGTCTCTGAACTTAAATATTCAGGAGTAAGTATTCAACACTTGGAAATATTACTTATATAAATTTTATTAGATTAGGGATTTTGTAAGTGAAAAAGCAATGCCTATACTGGAGTCTGGGGATGATGATTTGTTATTTTATTCTATTTGTTTATTTTAAAATATGTATGTACGGCGACAATGTTTTGAGAAACTCTTGTTTCTTTCTTCGTTTTCTATGCCTATGAATGAGCTGCACTTTTTGCAACCCCACTCCTGTTTCCTCAAACTTGTTTCTAATCTAAATGAATTAGTACATGTTTGGATGCAAGTTTGAGAAGTTCAAAAACACTTTTATTTCTAAAATACTAACACATTCTTCATTTTCCCCCCCTAAGAATTAAAAAATGTGCAATTCAATTCGCAAAATATCCAAACATAGCCTTTACCGGGGAAATGTGCATTGAGTTTGTTTTGAATTGTCTCAAGAAAAGTGATGCGTGTTTGGTGGCGGATTATTTTGCTTTTGAGAAACAACTGTTTACTTTTTAACGTTATTTAAGAGAGTTTAAAAATACTACTAATAATGATTCCTCATCATTTAGGCGTTCTAAACCTCTATAATAATGATCATTTGCTTCTCTTCTACTTTTGTTTATTATTTTTATTTTATTTTATTTTAGGTTGGGTAATAATGTTAGTATGCCACTTTTCTCTCTACTTTTACTTTTTGCTTTATTTATTATGTTGTTCCTATATAATTACTGTGTTCTTTTTCTTTACTTAAGATAGTAGCTTAATCCCCCAAAAACTTTAATTTAAGCAGGGAAAAATAATTACTTTGACTTCGTATAAGTTACATGAACCAATCACATTATGCGTTTCGGGATTTGTGACGTGCTATGCAAATTCATAGAGAACTAACGGCAACTTCATACTACTCCATTCATTCAACAATTTCTTAACATTGTCACTTAAAATTAAAGTTGTCTCTATCTAAATATTTGACTTTTCCATAATAAATTACTCCATTCGAACAACATTGTGCTAGAGGCTTGTTTCTCGATTCAATTAAATTTCTCTCAAGAATGCAATGCTGCTGCATCTTTAGTATGCTAATTTAGTGTAAAACCTTTCTGTCATATCCCCATCTTATTGAAAATTCATGCGCATTATTGTACATAATTAACTAGGGGTCAAGCTGAGAAGGAGTTTAAGGTGGAGGTTGAAGCTATTGGAAAAGTAAGGCATAAGAATTTGGTTCGTTTGGTAGGATATTGTGCAGAAGGTGCTCGAAGGTATGGTTGTTCTGTTTACATGGCCGTTATTCTTTTGACATAAATGTTTTTCAGACGATAAAAGTTCAGAATTCCTGTAATTTTTTTTTTAATGACACTTTTATTTTCATTCAGGATGCTTGTTTATGAGTATGTTGACAACGGAAACTTGGAACAATGGCTGCATGGTGATGTAGGACCAGTTAGCCCCTTGACATGGGATATTCGAATGAGAATTGCTATTGGGACTGCAAAAGGGTGTGTAGTTCATTAAGTTTCCTTTCTCCTTTTACTGTGATTTACTTATATTTATTGGGATACCTGTCCCTGCAAAGGATCACATCAATTTGCTCTAAATGTATTATATATTTGTATTTATATTTATATTTCGTATTATATTATATTTACTGTTTTGTTAACACCAGTTTAGGACTGATTTAGTTTTAAGTATTTAAAAATGATAATTTTTTTTATTGAAAAACTTCTCTCTTTCAATAAAAGCATACCATTTTTAATGCATAGATTCAACCATAGAGGTTGATGTTAATATTTTTCTTATATTTATAATGCTCGTCAAGTGAGATGTTTATGTGCTATGTCTTTGTCTTTCTCTGACTAATGTTATCATGCTCTGTAGACTGTATCCATGATTGTTCCAGTTTATGTTATCTTAATGATTCTATCTCAACAATTAATGTTTCTACATTATGAAACAGGCTAGCCTATCTGCATGAAGGTTTAGAACCCAAAGTTGTGCACCGGGATATAAAATCCAGTAACATTCTTTTGGATAAAAACTGGAATGCCAAAGTATCAGATTTTGGACTAGCCAAGCTCTTAGGATCTGAGAAAACACACGTGACTACGCGTGTAATGGGAACATTTGGGTAATTTGTTCTTTCTCAAGTATCTATGTCATTACTACTTTTCATCTTCTATGGATGATAATTATCTTCTGATTTCCTACCACTATTTTTCTGCAGATACGTTGCACCTGAGTATGCAAGCTCGGGTATGCTTAATGAGCGCAGTGATGTATATAGCTTTGGAGTTCTTCTCATGGAGATAATCACAGGAAGAAGCCCCATTGATTATTCAAGACCACCTGGAGAGGTGATTCTGGGTTTTGTCAATGTTTTCATTAGTTCATTCCATAAGAAACACCATCATGAAGTCTTAACTATGTTTTTGTTGATGTGCCTCAGATGAATTTGGTAGATTGGTTTAAGGCAATGGTAGCAAGTCGTCGCAGTGAGGAGCTAGTTGATCCTTTAATTGAGATTCCTCCCCCTCCAAGATCTTTGAAGAGAGTTTTATTGATTTGTCTGCGCTGTATAGACATGGATGTCGTAAAGCGACCAAAGATGGGTCAAATTATTCATATGCTTGAGACAGATGATTTCCCCTTTCGTTCTGTAAGTACTACACTTCATCCACTCCTTCTCAGTTTCTCACAAAATACCATTTCATCTTCCTTAAATGACTGACTTTAAGTTGTTAAACAGGAGCTACGTTCAGTTAGAGAGAAAGATCCTGTGCCTTCTCATGCGGACGTTTCCATTAAAGTTCCTTATCCACCACCAAAGCATGCAGAAACCGTAGAAAAATCAAGATGGAGATAATTGTTTGTAATGTTGGTCATGCAACTTTGGGGATCAATCTATTTGTATAAGGATTTTCGTGATGTTATGAACGAGTTTTGAGTCTCTGTGCATATCTTATACGTTGTAGCTTTTTCCTTCAGGTTTCAACACCATTTTGTTGTATTGCATTATCTTGGAACCGAGAAGAGCATGGCTTGTAAATACGCACCTCACTATTTGTCAATTTTTGTCTGCTTGTGGATACATTCAAGGAACTTAAGTGCATGTTTGTATTCATGTAGGATCATTTAAAATCAGGCTGAAATATTATGATTTTAGGTAGAAAATCACATAGGTTCAAAATTGATTTTTAGTTGAAACAACTTTAGTTAACTTTGTATTTGATTCAAAATTTTATATTAACTTGTTTTTAGGATAAGAACATTTAAATATAAATTATTTATTTCAAAATTAATTTAATTTAAAATCAATTTTGTGAATGTTCACTCAAACATACTTTATTCAGTTATTGATTATACTTTCTGATTGTCTGGGAGGGATATGAGTATCAGTTTCCTCATGCATTCAATCCCTCAATCCATTTGAAAATAATATTAAGAGGTTGGACTATATCACGGTCCCAATCATGGTCTCTACTAATTTTTTCTATATAACACAGTTCAGTGTTATTCTCGCTCGCTCTCTCTCTTTTTGTTATTCTCTCTTTTAAATTTATAAACTTGGTTACTTGAATACATATCACATAATGGATAAAGATTAATTGGAACTACGAAAAAGTTGTAGTCTTGGACTACTTAATTTCTCCAGCCCCCCATTGACAGAATACACAAAATGTGAAACTTTGCACATCTTCACAACGAATATAGTGCCCCATTGGCCTGAGAAAAAAATGTTGAAGGTTACGTTGTTTCATGCTTGGAAGTTGGTATCATTACAGCATCCTGTTGGCGAATTAATCTTCCCACCAAATATTCTCCAAGATGGCATGTTCAAGATCTTGCAAAACCCCATTATCTATCATATTTAAACCTTCAGCCACGAGTCCTATATTCTCACACTGCCTTAAAAACAATTTTTAATTAACTTGCATACTTCTTCAAGATTCTTCTCATAAACACGAGACTTGTTTAATTATTTTTAAATATCAACATGTTATGATAGTTCCAACACGAGAGACTCTGCTATGTTTGATATTGAACCCAATTTACGAATCAGAGGTATTCCTTAACTTCCACGGTGTCCCTGCCACAGCTAGCATGATTCATGTCGCAGGTTGCTCATGTGAGGAAAAGAATTGCGTTTCTGGTTCGTAGTAATTATTACCCTTGCATAATGCATGAGTTGTCGGGGCAGGTATTGATCTTCTTTCAAGTACCGAGTATGACTAGTTTGTAATGTGATATTGTAGTACGGCTCTTAGAAATACATAATTTGCATAACGCCATCAAAGAGAAAGTACACTTATCTTAGTTTGTGCTTGTTTTCAAGTTCCTCATGCACGTCTCATTGCCTAAACCACTTCATATAAGAGAGATGAGACAGAAGCCACGTACAATTGTAGCTTCAGTTTGAGTTATGTCTTATTGTTTACTTATGTGTTGTGTTTGATTTTCTGTCTCATGCCACCTCACGTGTCTCTGCTGAAGCTAGGTATAAGCCTATAAGCACAGCTTATGTGTTTTTGACATGAAAATTTAGCATAAACGTACATAATCAGCGTGTAACCAAACATAGGTTAAAATGCAAAACCAAACAAGTACTTTGTCATTTAATCCGTACATATTGTGAATTTTGATAGAAGAAGAAATATGCTCCTTAAGTAGAAATAAAAATATGCTCAAGTGAACACCTAATGTAAACACATTCATTTCGTGATTGTTTGCTTTTGTATTTTTTCTACCCCTATCTATTATAATTTCACTTTAGATGAGTTAAAAATACACGGAATGAAATTACTTCGTCTAATTTCAAGTGTTGCAAATCATTTCTGACAAAATCAAACACCCACTTGACCACTTCAAGTATTGTAACTTGCAAGTTATATTTCAATTGAGCAATTTGAAAAGCTTAATCTCGTAACCAAGAAGTTAGGATTCGTTTCCAAATTAAAATAACTTCCAATGAACTTCATCATGTGATTAAGACATTTCTAAAGTGAAAATAATTTTTTAAAAAAACTCTTGAAGTACACGAGTGAAATTCATACGACATTTTAATTTAAATTAACAGTAAATTACACTCTCATTTGTGTAGCTTAATTACTAACGTAGAGCCCATTTATGATTTGTCATTGTCCGATCAAGACCTACATTAGTGCCTCCAGCTCAGGCATTACCACTTTACAAGCCCAATTTGTACTCAACAGCTCACTGACAATTTTAAGCATGTTCTTCAAAACTCAAGTAAAATAGTGAAGCAATCAGCCTCTTGTTTACACAAAGAAAACATTCACAATTAATAAACTAATAACCCACGTCAAGAAAATTCAAACATTCTCTTATGCATACTCTTTTCAGTTTAGGAGCACAAGATCAAAAGATAATAGCAGAACTGTAATTAATTATATATTTTTTAAATGTTATTTTTTTTGTGATGTGGTATATATTAATAATAGATAATATATTATTCATCCATTTTATTTTTTTTTGTTCGTAAAATGTGCATAGGATTCGTGTTTACTTGCATGCTTTCATTTTCTTCCAAAATCACGTAATGTCAAGTTGAAAAAAAAAACTTACATTGATAGCTTCTAATGTTCAAGTCAATTACTCACACCCAGTACAAGAGCCCAATTGCCTAATCTTAATAGAGCACATGCATTATAAGAGAAAGAAATTTTAGTAACATAGGACGATAGGAGTATTTTTTAATCAACATACTTTTTTTTATTAGTAGTAGTTAAAATTCTTTAAGAATTATAAATTTTGTGATTATTATTTCTTATTCAGCTCACTCATAATTTTATGATTTTCAATAAAATTTAATCCAAAATAAAGTGTATTAAATAAGATAAATTAAAAAACGTGTTATCAAATGTTAATACTTATTTAATAGAAGAGTATTATCAACATATTTTCCAATATAATTATCAAATTAAAATTTATTAAAAATTACAAAATTATATACCACATCCATTAATTAAAAGTGACACCTGAGATTAATAATTAATAATTAGCAATGAGTAGTTATACTAATAGAAATAGAAAGTGTTATTACCCTTTTCGGTTTATGATTATTCATCACTTATCTCAAAAAGATTGGGCTAAAGAAAATGACACGTGGGGGCCATAAATTCCCTCCTTTTAATTTCATTCCCCTCTCTTTTCGCATTATTTTATCATTTTTCTTTTTTAAAAGGGTTAACGGTTCCATCATCTCATATCTGGTATCAGATCTGTGTCATTCATTTCTTCTTCTAGCCATGGACGAGAAGCTCATACAGCGCTTAGAATCTGCGGTGTCGCGCTTGGAGTCGCTATCCGCCGGATTCCACCCCTCCGCCACACAATCCGGCGGCGCCGACGCTCCCGATGCGGCGCTCGATCCCTCCATCGTCGCCTTCGCCGATCTGATCGACCAGTACGTCGGTAGGGTTTCCGGCGCTGCCGAGGTTATCGGTGGTCAAGTCTTGGATGTCACCAAACTGGTGCAGGAAGCTTTCAATGTTCAGAAAGAGCTTCTGATTAAGCTCAGACAGACTCAGGTTCGTCATTGCTCCCATTCTCGGTTTCCGTGTCGCGAGGAATGTTCGTTTTGCTGCGGGATTAACGGATTTGAATTGTTGCATTGCATATGAATATGATGATGATATTGCTGTGTAAAAAAAAATAGTAATGATATTGTAGTGCGTGTACTAGGCTACTAGCTACTTTGGTAATGGTTCTGGAATAGAGTCTGTTACCGATTGAATAGAATGTCGTGGCATGGCATGCTTGGTCTGATTTATTTATTTATTTTTTTCGGAATTTTTTATATGTATTTAAACTTAAATCTGTGGTTGTTGTTGTGGATTGTGTGGATTCGATGCATGTTTTTGACAAAAGGTGGAGGTTCCATGTATCGCTGGTTTTTGGTTTTGGATATAACATAACTTGTGAAGCCAAATTGGGAATCAGTTGCTTGCTCAGATGAATGAAAGAGGAGTTAAAGAAATGGCCATGTCAGTTGCTAGGTAGAATCCAAAATAGACTAACTGAGCATAGTTTTTTTATGCAGTTAAAGTTGCTGTCTTTTTGGAAGTAATCCTTTTATTCTTTCATGCTTGTGTAATTTTGCCGTTAATTTTGTGTTGCTCTTAATGGATGAACAACATGTCTATTTGTGTTAAATTGTAGAAAAAATAAAGTAATGATAAGAGAAACAATGTTGGAAATTTTGATTTCAAAATTGGGATTGTGTGGGCATTGTAAAATGTTGATGTCACTGCTGCTGAAATTGATGTTAGGGGTATCTATGTTAAACTAATTGACACAGCTTCAAGTATCAGGAAAGCAACAGAACTTTCTCAGCCAGGAGAATCAATTCTAGAGTCTCAAAACTTGTGATAATCAGTTGTGATAATCAATTTTTGAAAAATGCATGATGTTGCCTTGTAGGACTAGTCTGGATTGCTATAAAAGAATGGCTAGACTGTTTATGGCTTAGACAAATCAAATTTAGTTAGAAAAGAGAGGACATATAGTTGCTCATGCTCTAAGGTTTTATTTTTTTTGGACTATTCCCTAGTGTGATGGAGAGAAGGCAAACAATTCGAGGCAGAGGAAGACCCAAAAAGACTATAAGAGAGGTTATCAAAAAGGATCTCGAACTTAATGATTTGGATAGAAGTATGGTACTTGATAGAACATTATGGCGGAAGTTGATCCATGTAGCCGACCCCACCTAGTGGGATAAGGCGTTGTTGTTGTTGTTGTGGACTATTCCCTAGTGTTTGTAAATGCTGTGTTAATATGTCTTGTCATCCTTCTTTGTGCAGAAGCCTAACCTTGCTGGGTTGTCTGAATTTCTGAAACCATTGAACGAAGTGATCACAAAAGCTACCAAATTGACAGAAGGAAGGAGATCTGATTTTTTTAATCACTTAAAGGCTGCTGCTGATAGTCTCTCGGCTTTAGCATGGATTGCATATACAGGGAAGGATTGTGGTAAGTGATGAATGACTCTTTTATTGGATGAATCTTTATCATTCAGTGTCTTATGTTTCTTCTGTTTTTTCAAGGTATGAGCATGCCAATTGCGCATGTGGAAGAAAGTTGGCAAATGGCTGAGTTTTACAGCAACAAGGTATTCTTGACACCTGCCAGAATCTTGTTAATTTTTCTTGGATAACTTTCATGATGGTCCTCTCCCCTTCACATTTAGGAGGAAAATATAAAGGAGTCCCCACAAGTGATCTTCGTTGATAATTTTATCAATTTGTAGTATATCCTTGCATTTTTCATTTTTAAAATGCATAGGTTTATTGAGTTCCATCAACTTAATGGATGAGAAAGGAAATGAATTATGATTAACAACCTTAATGCTTATGTGCTTAGGCTAAGTAATTTGATTTTAAATGGATCAACATTTACATATGGAATGCTGTGTATTGATCTTGCACTAGCCTCCTAGACTTTTTGTTGCACTTCCCTATCTCATATTGCCTGCTATTTCATTAGTAAAGGATAATGAATTTTCCTTACTTTTATTGTAATAATGCTTAGGTGCTTGTAGAGTACAGAAACAAAGATCCAAATCATGTTGAGTGGGCCAAAGCTCTTAAAGAGTTGTATCTCCCTGGATTGAGAGATTATGTCAAGAGCTTTCATCCTTTAGGCCCTGTTTGGAGTCCAACAGGAAAAATATTTGCTCCATCAAAAGCTTCTGCTCCTGCTGCACCTCCCCCTCCATCTGCTTCTCTCTTTAGTTCTGAATCATCTCAGGCTTCATCTTCTAAGCCTAAAGAGGGGATGTCTGCTGTTTTTCAACAAATCAGTTCTGGAAATGTCACTTCAGGTAGATTATTCTTACTCTTACGTTCTTGATTATAAACTTTATAAATCAGTTCAGGAAATGTTCAGCATTTATGAATTATAAACTTTATCTAATAGGTTTGAAAAAGGTTACGAATGATATGAAGACTAAGAATCGCACCGATAGAACTGGAGTTGTTGGTGCTATTGAAAAAGAAACTCCGGCAAGTTCACGCGTGTTTTCTAAAGCAGGACCTCCAAAATTTGAACTTCAAATGGGTCGCAAGTATGTTTATATGTGTGTTTGAGTTGCAGTTACTATATATATATAAGTCAATGCCAGTGATTTCACTATTCCATCTCCCTAACCTAATCTCTACCACTGCAGATGGGTTGTTGAGAATCAAATTGAGAAGAAAGACTTGGTGATTGAAGATTGTGATTCAAAGCAGTCTGTATATATTTATGGATGCAAAAACTCTGTTTTGCAAATTTCAGGTAGTTCTTTCTTTTCTTCTCCTATTTGCCATCCAACTTTTCACTTGGTCAAAAGGCTACAATTGGCTAAATCACTTCTAAACAATTTGCAGGCAAGGTCAACAATATAACTATTGACAAATGCACAAAGATGGGAGTTGTATTTAAGGTTTGTGAGACATGAGAATTTGATATTTAATAATACTAGATTAGATGATGAAATCAATTCTTACTAAGATTCAAATTCATTTCTGCTTTAAAATGTAGGATGTTGTTGCAGCATGTGAGATTGTAAACAGTAATGGGGTTGAGGTTCAATGCCAGGTACCTAGACTCCATCCTCCATTTTTTCCCCTTACTCCACAACAACTTCCAATGCTGTTGGGATGAATATGATATTATTCTGCCCAAGAAATATATTAATAGCTTTACTGATCTTACTAATGATATAACTGGTGAGATGCATAGGATAAAAGTTTAATATTAATACTCAATGAATACTTGATATGTCAAATCTGATTTTGTTGAACTCATGCTTGCTTTTACTAATCACAGGGTGCAGCTCCTACAATTTCAGTGGACAACACTTCTGGCTGCCAGCTATATCTGAGTAAAGACTCCTTAGAAGCATCCATAACTACAGCAAAGTCAAGCGAGATCAATGTAATGGTTCCTGGTGCTGATCCGGATGGTGATTGGGTATGTTTTTTTGGTCTTACTTCCTTTTCTATTTTTTTATACTGAAAAGTTTGGTTCCTCGTCATCTAAACAAAAATTCATTTAAAGAGCCTTCCTTCTCTTATTTCCCCCTAATTTCTTGTAGATAATTTTGATATTTTAACCAGTGAAAATTGAATATTAGAGTATGTTTTTGTTATCACTATTGACATTGATGTTGTTTAGTACAACTTAGAGTAACAGAGTGTAGCGGCCAGCCCAAAAATGCTATTATGGGATAGCAGAAAGTAGGATCTCTGCTTGGTTAAATATTATAATACAAACTGAATAATCAATACCCCACATATTTACTCCAAAAAAATAATATCAAAGAAATTCATGATAAATAATTGGTCATAGTTTATTCACACAATCACCATCAATCTAGGAGTAATGAGGAACATAGGAATGAAGTTAAAATGAAAGATGATGGTGAAATTAATATAAAAAATCAGAATGCATTAGATAAAAATTAGGAGAATGTGAACTGTGAGGTATGAAGGAAGTAGAAAGAACAGACCACAACAATGAAGCCTTTTCCCACTATAAGAACAGAAATGGTACACAGAAAAAAGGAATGCAGACCTGTAAAGTGTGAAGAAATAAGAAAGGACCACCATAATAGCACGGGATTGACTACTTTCAGAAGATGTTTTGCTTCCCACCTAAGTACCGTGTGCAATCTGAATGTGTTTTCTTATCTCCATGTCTCATACAGCAGTGGATGAAATCCATCTATATTTAGAATCTTATTTAAAACATTGTAAAATTATACGTGGCTTACTGGCTTAGTATTCCTAAAAATGTAAAATTGGATGCATGATCTTTGGTTAGATATTATTAGTGGACCAAGTCAAGTGATAAAAATTCCAAATTTTAACCAATTCTGTTTCAGGTGGAGCATTCTTTGCCACAACAATACATTCATTTGTTCAAGAATGGGCACTTTGAAACGACACCTGCTGCTCATTCTGGAGGTTAAATTGATTGCCAATTTGGAGTTTCTATTCATCTTTAAATCATTTTGGAATACCGTGGGAGTGGCTTCAGTATGTTGTTTCGTTAATTCATTTACAAACACAGTCATATATAGGTTTACCGTATACTTGCTGCTTATGCTTGTGATTTTTCCATGGGTTTATTGAACCATTGGAATCATCCATACGATTTTTTTTAGTAGTTTGCTTCTGGTTGAGCGTCTTTTTGTCCTAAGTTGCATTATGCAATTGGTTTTTTTAGCTTTCAGAGGACCCTTACATTTGTCTGAACATGCTGGTTTGATTCTGGTGCTTTTGCATATTTGAGGATAGAGCAATGATGATGTACTCGGTGCATTCGGAAAGATATTTGTGTATCTGTTTTTTGAATCGATTAGTCCTCCCAGTCTGTAATGAGAAAATGAAACGAGTTGTGGACTTTTTTGGCTTCTGCTTACATGTTGGTCAATCTCTCTCTCTTGAAGAGATGTTGATCAATATCTTATACATGTAATATGATGACAAAACTCAAATTTAATTATAGTATTTATCTGAAAAAAAAATTCGGCTAACTTGAAAGCTAATCATGGCTGAATATCTCTCAATTCAATAATTTAAGATATATTAGTATTTTAGTACGACTATTATATAAGATAAATATTTATTTTATATAATTAGTAACATATATTAAATTTATAATAAACAGTTCAAATAATATTATAAGGTTATTTTAAATGAAAATAAATAGTCAGTTAAGACTATTATTATGTATATAGATAAAAATAAAAAAGAAAGTATTTTGATGTTGAGAGTTTTTCTTTTTCTATTTGAGAAAGTAGAATGTGAAATGTACTTTCAAATAATAAGAGATTTGGCATCCTCAAGTTCGTTAATCAACTTGTGGAATTATTTAACTTTAATTAATGATTTTGAATTCAAGTGTTAAATATATAATTATGTTAAATATTTAAAAGGAGGGTTACGTAAATTTATTTAGCTTGAGGAAGATATTTGTGTGAGAAATTTAATTATAATTTAAGATTTGATTTTTCTAAAATAAGAATAAATAAAGTAAGTGATCTTCATCTTAGTTATTATTAGAAAATTAAAGGATAATATTTTAAGCCATTTATAATTTATTATGTATGTGTACATAATATGATTTTTTTGCATAAAAAAGACAATATTTGAAGACATCTATGATTTATTATGTATGTGTACATAGTATTAACCATTGATATTCTCATCAAACAACTGAGATAATTTACTTTTACCTTTTAAAGTGAATTGTTGATTTTAGAGGAGCTGAATCCTATAATTTATAATACAAGATATAGGGTTGATAAGATAAATAAATAAGATGGTGTTTAGACTTGTTTTATTTTTAGCTTTTCTTGTATTAATTAAAAGTACAAAGTTCTTTAATTACCTTTAATCTTTATTTTATTGTAGTTTTGTTCGACAAGTTATTTTTACTTTTGAGAACTCTTTTGAAATTATGTTTAACCTGATTTCTTTTTTGCAGAAAAGAGAAACTCTAAAATAAGAAATAGGACCAAAAGGTAAATTAAGATTCAAACTAAATTTAAGCTTTTCATTCTTATTATACCATACAATAAATTTTCATAAATGGTAGTTTTATGGATTTAACAATAAAATTAAAAAAAATATCCAAAATATATCAATTTTATTAAATTTTATACAATTTAAATTAATTAATATTTCAGCATATTTAGTTTATTTTAGTGTTTAGTGTAATATATTATTTACAATACTTATAAAATTAAATACCACGTTTTATAAAAAGAAATGACTACTTTCAGTGTACAATACTTACACTTGTTGTTAACGAATTTTCTATTCTTCCTCTCTATTTGTGTAAAGACGTGCGTGTGATGCGTGGGATTATATATATATATTCACCAGCTAAGTCAAGTCGATCGGGAGAACGAGTTCACTTTCGTAATGAACCATAGTTATTTATTTTTTTAGGGTTGAGCTTGATATTTAAGCCTAATTTGATTCAGCTCAACGTAATTCCAAGCCTAATACTAAGTAATTAGTGTAGAGATCGAAAACCAAGGGGAGTAGAAGGAAAGAAAATGAGAGACTGAGAGGGGAAGACTCCATGTAACTGATCCACATTAAAAACAATTATAGAATCTGACATAATTAGTTATAACATATTTGTATGACTGATAATTAGTTATTCGGTGACCTGCTGCTCCAGAACTAACATATTTCTATGATTCCATGAAGAACAGAACCACATATATAGTCGTTGTCTGTGTTATGATAGCAATATTTGTTGCTAAAAATATATCAATACTCATGTTTGTTATTTTCCCTTATTTTAGTACAATTAACTATCACTATGGCTAGAGTTTTCCTCTCGATTATATTGAAAATGCAGGCATTGGATAGCAGTGGCTATGAATTTATAATATTAACATTGTGTCTAAATCTTAAAGAATAAGATGGTCTGATTGAACTATAAACTTATTGAAGAAGAAAAACAAAAAACTCGGTCCTATATCTAATTGTTGAGTTTTTTTTTTAATTATCAATAATTATTCGATCTAATTAAAAATAAAAATAAAAATAAATTGTAATTCAAGAAGTAATGTTTCTTTTTTTTTCTTTTTTTTTGAGCTGGGGAGGGTTACAGCAGATTCAAAAACAAAACCTTTAATTAGAACAATAAGAAAGAGACGTATTTTAATATTATAGCTTTAACAGAGATCTACAAATATTCGATGTGCTAATTTATAAAATGTCAAAGTGAATGCATCATTAGTATTCATGAGATAGTTATAATTAAATGGCGATACTGTATAGGATACAATATAGTATAAGAATAAATAATACATCTATTTATAACATAAAGCTTTTTTACACTATTATTTAATTATAAAATATCCTATATTTTAAATTTGTTGGTATTTATGATAACTATTTAAAAAGTTATATGAAAAATAAATTTGTATTAATGAACAATTTTTACATTGATGATACATGCTTAAAACTTATATATTGTAAACTATTTAGTTAAAATAGAGTAATGACATTATGTATTATTTGTACTGGTAAGCAGGGGAATAAGAATAAAGTGGCTTTCAGCATCCCTTATTCCCTTTGATTCGAGCAACTTGCTAGCTGAGGTAAGTTTCTCACTATATTTTTTTGCTCATATTATTATTCATTAAATGAATAAATAAGTAAGTTTTTGCTGAGGTAAATTTTTTTATATCAAGTTCCATTTAAATGATACTTTAGGGAAAAATTTTATTTTTCTATTTTCAAAGAAGGTAAAAAAATTATTTTTTATGTGATTAGTAAAATTAAATGATACTATTATTAACTAAAAAATTTTAATTAGCACAAAAATTAATTAATTTTGCTTATAATTGAGTATTGAGGGATTACTTTTTGACATAATTAATTAATGAATCTTAAAATATTTTATGATTTAGATATTTTTAGAATCCATTCTTCATTCATGTTATTTAGTTTTTATGATGTTAACTAGCTGTGAATTATTGTTCTAACATTTAAACGTAAAAGTTGCTTGAAAATTCTTCTCACATATTAAAACTAAAAACGTAAGATCCATGTCACTTATTTAGATGCGGCTAAAACATATTTGTATCTGTATCTTGGCACTTTTTTCTTATTTTTATTTCAGGACTCTTTTTACTCTTGTTATTTGCTAAGAAAATTGTCTTTATGAACATTACAGTTTATCTTCTTTTGTTTATTTTTTCTTTTGGGGACCAAAAGTTATAACTTCTGCGAAACCAACGAAAAAAAATGAAAACTCACCAATTCCAAATATCTTTTTTTTATCACCTTTGGAAAATAAAGTCCTCACCGCTTCTAGTCCTTGTCATTCTGTCTGCAGAATTTCACATTTTCTCCGTTTCACGTTCCCCTGAATACTACTAGTATTTATAATTTTAAAAAATATACACAATTTTAAGTTTTTTAAATTTTAACATTTTGCATGCTGCGCATATATATATAACCGTACAAATTTTGCTCATAATTTTAAACCCTCAATTACTGTAACTTTCAAAGGGAATAGTTATATAAATATGTCCATATATACCTATACTTAAAATTTTGATTTTAAGTACAGAATAGCATGCTATTAACGCTAAGGATATCTAATAATTAATACAGGTATACTCAACAATCTCTCGTCAATTTAAAGACATCTGTGATTTTTACTTTTTAGAAACTCCAAATTTAACGTTTGCCTTGCATCTGTCTGTCCTTTTTTCTTAATTATTTTTCACTTATCATTATTACTATTTATTATTTTGGTGTGATACATATAGTTAAGAAAGTGTTTAACGTATTAATTCCTTATTTTTTTGGGGTATCCGGGTATGGATGGAAAGAAGATAGAGAATATAAAAAGAAAGGGAGAGAAAAAGAAGAAAAATTGATAGAAGTGAAATAAAAAAATTTATAAATAACTATTAATACTATGTCGAATAAACTATATTTTACATTAGTAACAAAATGTGTTAGAAACTTGAAAGAATATACTAATTAGAACTTAGGAGTGTGCGTTGGCGCTGGCGCGAATGGTGGCAGTGTAATGTGGAGAACAAAGAGTAACATTAATTATTGATTTGTTACGTGTTTTAACTATTGTTCATCATTAATATTTTAATATGTGGATTATATAGATAAGAATTTTTTTTAAATAAAAATTTATAATAATCCAATACTATAATCAGCGAACAACAATAGTTAATAATTAAAAATATTATATTTTAATTATGAAAAAAAATGTTATATTTTACTCCTCCAATCTCTATTATAAGAAAAAAAAATAGTTTTACGCTTATTTAGAAACTAATTAATTTTATTAAATTGTGTTAATGTCAAACTAAAAATATTTATTTAAACCATTATTTATTCAAACTAAAAATATTTATTTAAACCATTATTTATGTAAAATATAGTTTCTAACACATTTCATTCGACCTTTTGACGGATCTTTTGATAATACCACAAACAGAGGTTGAGAGCTCCCACTCACGTTGTCACACATCTTTTTATTCTGTATGCTTTTGCTCACTTTTCTGTTTCTGTTATTATAGTGGTTCTTCCTAATACTACTCTTACTTACATTCACAACTTTTTGCAACCTAATGCTAACTATTTTAGATGGACTTTAATTAAAAAAAAATTCATCATCTCATGTTAAACTCAGATGCAGCTATATCTATAACATGGTTTGCAATTCTCATCGTATGACTTGTATAACTAGCACAATTTAGAAGTAATTAAACATGGTGTAATTATAATCGATCCTACGACATTTTCTCCCTTAATCATCTGACTCAACTTATATCTCCTTGAGCATATATGGGTGGATGCTGTGCACGCTGCTTTGAGCGGTAATGGGATTGTGATTGGTGAGACAGGATGGCCCTCTCGTGGGGACAGCAAGTGTTGAAAATGCCAGGGCTTTTAACGGGAACCTCATTGCACACCTTAGATCATTGGTGCACTCCTTTGATGCCTGGGAAATCTGTGGACACGTTCATTTTTGCGCTCTATGATGAGGATTTGAAACAAGGTCCAGCTTCTGAGCGACCATTTGGTCTCTTCAAAACTGATCTCACCATGGCATATGATGTTGGCCTAGACATGTCAAGCTTTAGCTACACGGTGAACAAATTGCTAATTTGCTACTATTCATGGATAAGGCACATGCATAGTAATATGTTGATATTTAAGAAACAACTTCGTTCAAATGATTTTTAGTAACATCTAAGTGCATCTTTGGGTTAGAGTTTACCAACTTAAGTTTGTAAACTCAAGTATCTCAAGTTTTACTTTTTTCAAACTTAGTTTTAAAGCAAAAGTTTATCATCAAACTTACTTTTGAGGGATAACCAAATATGACAGAAAATTCATTTTACTCTCAAATGTAATTTTGGAACCCTCTCATCCGGAAATTCAAACATACCCTAACTAGTTTCCTTAATTTGTCTGTCCACAGAATCCAACAACTACTCCTGTAACGGGAGCACAATGGTGCATCCCAAAAGTAGAAGTGGCCGAGGCTCAATTGCAGGCAAATATTGATTATATTTGTGGTAGCCAAGTTGTAGATTGTGGTCCAATTCAACAATGAGGTGCTTGTTATGAACCTAACACAGTAACATCTCATGCTGCCTTTGCTATGAATCTCTACTACCAGAAGGTTGGCAGAAATCCACAGAACTGTGATTTCTCTCAAACAGCTATGCTTACAACCCAAAATCCAAGTAAGTTTAATTAATTTCTAAACACCCCCTTTTTTTTCAGAAATCTTTGTCTATGAAGCAATTTATAATCTTATATACCCACTTACAAATGCCATGCACACAACTTGATTCTAACCGTTGGTATACATGTAGATTCCTGTCTTACAGGTTTTATTCTGTTAGCTATCTAACTTGATTTTCCTTCTCTTTGTAGGTTACAATGCTTGTTTTTATCCCAGTAGGAGCACCTGAAAAGGCTTCAACTTGATGTCAACTAAAAAAATCATTTGTACTAGAATTAAATTAAGGGATAAGGCTCTCATATGCCCTCTTTTATTTACGAATCAATCAATTGTAAATGGATGCCAATCCACGTTCATTCGTGCATGGTATCAGCTACTTTTAACGTCACAATTCACAGTCGTGTTCCCTTCAATTCTCTTGTGATCCAAACCTCCTATTTATTCAATTAAATGCTCTGGTTACATCTTATTCTTACCAAATGTCATTGTGCTGGAATGTTTCCTATGGGTGTGTGACTTTGGCTATAATGTTGTGCGTGGAATAGTATTGTTTCTGCCATTCTCCAGCCTCTGCACAAAAGGGCACACACGTGTTGTTTATTCAATAATCTATGATCGCATGAGGATTTTTATGTTAACTCTGAAATGAAATTTATTGGAAACATTAAAAAGAGTTTATTTTGATTATATTATATCAATATTAGAAATAATTTAAGGAAGTTGTAAATTATCTTACTCTTCTAAAGTGTCGAATTCATTTTAGAAAGTAAAGTAAAATTATGTTTAGATAGAAGTTGAGAAAGTGTTTTTGCGAATTTTAATGAAAAATTTTGATTACTAATATACAAAACGAAAAAAGAAAAAAATATATTTTTTTGAGAAAAAAAATATTACTTTGAAAGTAAAAGTTTTATTTTTGAGCATTCTAAATTAAAATCCAAACATATACTAATAATCTCGTTTTTTATATTGAAAACACATTCTTTATCTTTTTTTTGCTCTGCAAATCAAATCCTTTATAAAATTCATATAAAAAGATCCTTTATAAACTCGTATAAACTTAATATCCCCTTAATTTTTGTTTTGTTGTTTTTGAATTGTGAATATTATTCAATCTGTTCCGAGAACACTAGAAACAAAATCTGGAGTTACATTAATAGACTGATTAACAAATTAATAACATCTTGACAATCCAAGTCCAAAATCCTCGCGCTCAAGCAATTTTAGAGTTGACAGTTGACACTTTATTAATCACCAAACACCTTTGAAAATGCAATCAAAGATTTTTGATCTTTTTTCTGCCTCTAGTTAGCCTTGTATTATCAAGGGAATATTTTTCTTTCAAAGGTTTAAAGGGAAACTTCCATGGAGGTAAATGCTACGAAAGTCCAGGGAAACATCACACAATGAAAAAGGAGAAAAGCGAAACAGAATCAAAGTGCATATTTGATCATTTGCTGGTTTACCTAAAAGCAACGACAATATTTTCTTTTTGAAGGAAACTACAATACTAATATCATTTAAATCTACCACATCTTCTAAAAGCTTATATGGGAAGATTTTTTCCCCCTAAAGTTGCTTCTCTGAAAACAAAAGCTAAAATAAAAATGCAGCAATCTTTATCAAACAAAGCAAAACATACATTAAAATAGTTGGTTAGATATTGCATGCAGACATATATATCAGGATTAATGTCTCTTGATCAATTATGTTTTATGATTATTTCATTAGTCTTTCGTTAATATTTAAATTTTGAAAAAATTAATTTAATATAAATAGTTAAAAACCTTCATTATATGTTATAATATTTTCATAAAAAATCATTCAACTATAAAGATGATTTAAATATCATAACGATTTTTAACTGTGCCACTGTAATAATTATAATTTGTAAAAAATACACAACTCATATCCAAATCCCTGATAATCAAACTAAAAAATTCAGAAGAAAAATAAACAACATCCAATTATGGAAGGCAGCAACACCCTCATTCTTAAGCATGGTGGATGGTGGAAGTGACCCGCGCAGCTAATCCTCACCTACTCAACACATCAAACCCCACAACACTAAAACAGAAGTTTAGCGAAGCATATAATACCCATGAAAAAAGGGTATAGCGAAGAAGAAAAAAGAGGGAGAAAGAAGTGCAATAGTAGTGCATCCTCCCATCGCCGCGCCGCACCGCGCCATGACCACTGTACGCCGCCAGCAACCCAATCGCTTGCGAAGCCACGACCACCGCGTGCTCCCACCAGATCGTTGATTTTTTTTATTTTTTGCAGTGGTTTTAACTTGCAGATCTTTATTGTGATAATTTTTTGTTTTTTGTTACCCATTTTGATTTCGTTGAGGTTGTTGTCGGTGCCATTGTTGAGCTCGGTTAACATGCTTCGGACTGAGGAATAGAGTTCCTTTGGGACGAATCTCAGATCTGGTGGTGTTGCGGATGTGGTTGAAGAAGAAGATGAACAGGGAAAGATGAGTTTTTTTAGTGTTTTTTCTTGAAATAAAGTATTTGGGAATTTTAACCGTGTTAATTAATTATTTTAAAATTCAAAAAAGAAAATAACGGTCAAAAATTAAAAGTGAAATTAAGTCTATATATTAATTATGTATTGAAAACTTTAAGTTTATATATTAATTACGTCAAGTATTAGGTTCCATTGTCGTCCAGCGGTTAGGATATCTGGCTTTCACCCAGGAGACCCGGGTTCGATTCCCGGCAATGGAAATATGTTTTTTATTTTTGCAAATGTGTATACCTTCTTCTACCACTTCACTTCATCTTTAATTAATTGCTTAAATTTTACATGGTCAAACTTTGAGCTAACAATAATGAAGCTCATTGTCCACCAAGGAATTTTGTCTTTTGCTGATGTTGAAAACAATAAATAAAATATACTAATGTGGAGGAGACAATTCCAAGGTCAGCTCCTAAAACGGTAGGTTTATTTTTTGGCATTTAGAATGAGAGTTGAGACGAGGCAATGGTAATTAAAGTTAAAGTATATCACCTTTCTCGCGTCTTAGTTTATTCAGTAATTTTTCTTTAAAGAAAAATCATGCTTAAGTGGCAAAATTGCATGTATATCACAAAAATTTGTGTTTCGAATTGGAGGATGGAGGGTAAAGGGTAAAAGGAAAAAAGTCAACGACAGAAATATCACTCTAACCTCCTGTTTTTTTTTCGGTTAAGTTGGTTTCATAAGAACACTGGCTTGGAACCAAGTTGAACATGCTATTCTTTGATATTTGACCGGCACCAATTTTTGTAAGTGAAATATTGGAATTATTTATTTTTTGTAAAATGACGACTTTGATGATGTATTTATGATGATTTCAACTCTCAATAAGAATATACAAAATATAAATTTAAGGGATTCAAAAAAAAAAAAAGAGACTTTACCTTACATCTTAAAAAGTCTATGTATGTTATTCTTGATTTAATCATTTTAATATTTCTTACTTGATATGATGTGAGAAATGTCTTGTTGAATAACTATCAAAATCACTATCTCTAACGGTTTTTATAATCATGATTCAATACTTTGCATTTTTATTGGAGTTCATCCTTAGTACATGTCTTATGAGGCTTAGTTAATGAATTTCTGTCATTGAATTAATACATTGGTTTAATTTATTAGATTCAGCTCAAATTCGCACAAGAAAGTGGACGATTTATAATAATTTAAATTCTTCAAGCTATAATTTCTTACTATAGAAAAGGTTATAAAATTCATTATTATTTATAATGTTAATGTTAGAAAAGGTTATGGCAAATTAAAGTTTGAAGTCCTGCTAGTAAATACAATAATGTAAAATCAAGAGGTTAGATTTAGTGAAAGTAAGGACTAGTCTAATATCAACAATCAAGGTTTAAATCATGATTAAAAGAGGATCGAAAAAGTATTATGTTTATATTAATATGAAAAGAGAAAAGAAAAAAAAAAAAGACTTCGTCCAAGAGTAGAGTTTTTTATGGGAGGAGTAAATAGTCAATTTGATATTTGAAATTATATGAGATGATAAGTTGTTTCTGAAAAATTAAAAAACAAAATTTAAAGTCATGCCCATGTGACACACACGCAGGAAATTGATACTCATGTGGAGATAAGGATTAAAGAATTATTAATAAATATATTCCTAGATTTATATATTTAATAGATATATTTATCATTAAGTTATATTTTTAAAGAAAAAAATGTTAATAATAATTTATTAAATTTGGAAACATATTTATTAATAACTTTAATCGTTATGTTTACATATATAGATTCAGTTTATATTAAGGCAATTTAGTTAATAATATCACATGTCAATCATATTTTATAATATTTTTATTCATGCAGGTAGTTTTTCTAATATTAATAGATGAAAGTTATGAGTAAAATAAATTTATTTTACTTTTTACATTTTTATAAATTAAATTTTATATCTTTGATCTGGAATGAATTTAGAGTATGGTTGGATAAAGAATTTTAATTGAGAAAAGTAATTTATTAGAGAATTTAAGTTTTTGTAATCAAGAATTCATTGTTTGAATGTTTTTCTACGAAGAATTTAAAATTTTGAAATTTTAAAACAGAATTTTAAACAACTAAAAATCTGGAATTTTGATGAGAACGTAGAGGAACATGTATAAATAGTATACCAATCATATCTTTTTTTTTTCATTCATTTTTTTCACTCTTATAATTTTAACTTTTTTTATCCAAACACAAAATTTTAAAAATAAAAAAATTTAAATTAAAATATTTAAAATTCTTAAAATTTAAAATTTCTCAAAATTTTAAATTTCTCCTTAAAAAAATACACTTGTGGAGCATAGTTAGAGAAATTGGAATATTTATGGGCTTTGGGCATCAAATGAGAGGATTTGAGAAGTTAAAGTGGAAAATTGTGAGAAAGACAGATGGAGAAAAGTGGGGCCGTGTGTAGAAGAGTTGGCATTCGCATATGGCAGCGTCAGAAAGTCAGAAACAACTTAACTTGTTCTTCTTCTTGTTGTTGGTGTTGTTCAGTTCTTCTTCCTCTCTTTGAACAACATCTCACAATTCATTCACCTTTTAATTCATCTCACTCACAAATCACAATGCTCTTCCTTTCTTCCTTAATAATAATACCATAATAATCTGTTACGTTACGGGGCCCAAATGTCTGTTACGGAGCTCAAGGAGCGTCACTCTGCTGCCACCGACACCGTCAACAATCTCAGACACCGTTTAAAGCAGAAGCGCCTTTCGTTGCTCGACACAGATAGTATATATAACCTCTCTTTTTTCTTCTTTTATTGTTTTGGGATTATTTTTTAGGTTGAAGTAGTAGGTAGCATAGCTAATGATTGGTCTTAGATCTTGCTGATTGAAGTCGTCGTTGTTTCAGTTTCTGGGTATGCAAGGTCTCAGGGTAGAACGCCTGTGACCTTTGGACCTACGGATCTGGTTTGCTGTAGAACCTTGCAGGGTCACACGGGAAAGGTACCCTTCCTTGTTCCCTCTTTTTTGTGACATGTTTTGCTTGCCTTACTTGTTCTCAATTTTGGTCTCTAAACTTGGTTAAGAGCACCACAATAGCTGAGGCTTATCACTTATACGTTCTTAGGTCGTTAAATGATTATGGAAATATGGCATTACCTAATCAAAAACTTAGGTCCATTAAGGGGTCTAGCTCAGTTGGTTGAGCAGGATGCATGAGTTATTATAAATCCTGTGACACTGCCCTCCATTCCTTCCTATGAATAATAATAATTTTAAAAAAAACTTAGGTCCTGTGTAGATAAAAAAATTTCATAGGAGAAGAAAATAAGCAGAAGAAATTAAATAAACTTATCCCATTAGCTAAAACTAGCTTATGCATAACTTAAAATTAGCTTCTGGAGAAGTTAAAATGAGAGAGCTTCTACAAATTAGCTTATGGGAGAAGCTGATATTCATTTTTCCTTCTTATCTTCTTCTATAAGTGTTTATGAAGAAGCTTATCCAAACAGGAATTAGTACTATAACTTGTGAAACGACTCCTTTGCATTTGCCATTGTGTTTTCAGTTCTGAATGATGTCTTGAATGTCATGAATATTGGTCAGTTTGAAATCTTAAGTGATATCTAGCTTTCTTTTTGTCCACCCTAGTCGTAACTTGTGAGATCATCTTATTCTGTCTTACATAGCAGCGGCAAAGCAATCATCATGCTTTTGATATACTACTTTAGCAATCGTTGTAGATTTCTTCTAATCGTCAAAGTTGCATATTTTAGGTTGACTTGGGGTTCATTTCAAATTTACAGGTGTATTCATTGGATTGGACTTCTGAAAAAAGTCAGATTGTTAGTGCATCTCAAGATGGGCGATTAATAGTGTGGAATGCTCTAACTAGGCAGAAAATTCATGCCATAAAGCTACCTTGTGCATGGGTCATGACCTGTGCTTTTTCACCAACTGGTCAGTCTGTTGCATGTGGTGGTCTGGACAGTGTTTGTTCTATTTTCAATCTTAATTCGCCAACTGACAAGGATGGGAATCTACCTGTTTCCCGGATGCTTAGTGGACATAAGGGGTATGTTTCCTCTTGTCAGTATGTTCCAGATGAAGATACTCATTTAATTACTGGTTCTGGTGATCAGACATGTGTTTTATGGGATATTACTACTGGCCTTAAAACATCTGTCTTTGGAGGAGAGTTTCAGTCTGGACATACTGCAGATGTACTTAGGTATGTTAGTTGTTTGCTGAATTAGTTTGAACCAATGTTTGTTGTTTGAGTAAATTGTTATCTCCTCCTTTGTATTTTGTGTTACTATGCCTACCTCCCATCTATTATGCAAACCTACAAAAAGAACTTACTGTATTTGCAAAACAAAACTTTACAACTAACTCCAAAATGCTGGCAAGACTAGTAGATTTGTCAGATCAAGGAAGTTTGTTTTATAGTCAAATATTATTCCTACACTGTTCAACCTTTCAGTTGAGGGAAAAAAGGTAAGAATACATTCATCTGGCGGTGCAGCAGATTTGAATGTTCTTAGTGTTTAATCATGCCTCTTGTCCCTTTTTCTTGTTATATAAGTCTCGGAAAGGGTAGGATTTAATCATGAGACATTCATGATAATGTATTAGTTAAACAATCTGTTAGACATAATAGTTTATTGGATTTAGTTTCAGCATTGCTGTAAATTCAATGGAGGTATTTGCCTGCTTTCATAATAAATGGATGTCTGTGTTAGGAACCCAATGAATAACTCTGTTGATTGAATGAAATTGAACAGAAACAAAGAGAAAGAATTCTCCTCCAAGGGTTTTCCCTTTCTTACGAACTTGCTAATTGTCTGCATCTCCTTCTTCCCCCTATTTGTGTAATTGATGCCCTTTAATGAACTAACTGCTGTATTTGTTGCTAACAAATTTCCCCTCCCATTCTGTTCCAACTCCTAGCAATCTATGCAGCTGATGCTTTTGCACTTAGACTTGAGTAGGATTTTGGTAGGTTGGGAATCCACATTGTACCTTCAGTTTGTTCTGTTCTGCTAAGTGAGCATCTCTTATGCTCTCACTTAGCTTTTAACAAATAATTTAGCTTATCCAAAAATAAAAAATGTGCAGTTAATGCGAAATAAAAGGGAGGCGATAGTAACTTACTCTTGTTGCTTTTGATTTGTTGAAAAAATTAATCTGCAAAAGAATGGCCACTTTAGCTTCATAATGCAAAACATCTGCATAAATTTAAAACTTTCTTTCTACAAACATAAATTATGAAATCTGGTTGGTAATCAACGCGTGTTTCTTTTCAATATTATTTGTTAGTATAAATCTTTTCTTAGAAATATACTATCGCTTTGTCCTCTCCCAGTATCTCCATTAATGGATCCAACTCGAGAATGTTTGTATCTGGTTCTTGTGATGCAACTGCTCGATTGTGGGATACTCGCGTGGCAAGTCGAGCAGTGCGGACATTTCATGGGCATGAGGGAGATGTTAATGCAGTCAAATTCTTTCCTGATGGAAATAGATTTGGAACTGGTTCAGATGATGGAACCTGCAGATTATTTGACATTAGGACTGGGCACCAACTTCAAGTTTATTATCAGCAGCACAGTGACAATGAGATCCCACCTGTGACTTCCATTGCATTCTCCGCTTCAGGAAGACTTCTCTTTGCTGGATACACAAATGGAGATTGCTATGTCTGGGACACTTTATTGGCAAAGGTACTTGGTGCTCTAGCGAAACATACAACAACTTCAGGTTCCATTTTTTCTGGTTGCACTATGATTGAAGTTGGCTTAGTTTTTTAACAGAACATATGTTTGCTTCTTTGCAGGTGGTACTGAATATAGGATCTCTCCAAGACTCTCATGAGGACAGGATCAGCTGTTTAGGTTTGTCAGCTGATGGAAGTGCCTTGTGTACAGGAAGTTGGGACACAAACTTAAAGGTGAGCATTTTGCCCTCATTGAATAACTCTTTAGGTTATGTGATACACGGTTGGGTTACCGGTTTTGAAATTAGCTTGTACTTGGTTGATATTTGTCTTATTAGTCACTAGATAACATCGAAGCAACTGAATTTATAAGCCTTAATTCCTCCATGGTTTAAACTTTAAATAATTAGGAATTACCTCCCGCCCACACACACAGAATAAAGCTACATGTTGACAGATTGCTTATACGGTTATAGAAATCTAACAAGCACAACAGAGAGTTGGAACATCAAAACATGATTCCTTTAGAAATGTAAAGGGCCTGACACTATATCGATTTTAATGTGTTTGTAACTTCCAGAAGTGAACACGGCCATACAAGTATCTTAATTAGTAATTAGTAATGCCAATAGAACATTTTGTTCTAGGATTATCCTACCCTCACATAACCATTATGCGTTATGTCAATTGTATCCAGAGTGTCAATGTGGATGCCACCGATTCTACTGGATACGGTATTATCTGAGTTATGTGTTGATTTCTAAAAGTGGTTTGTTGAATTTAGATAGCTCTTGTTCACTGAATATATTTGCTAACTACTTGGCCCTTGCAGATATGGGCGTTTGGAGGGCATAGGAGGACAACTTAAAGCCATTGAAGGAAAGGCCAAATAGGGGACGAATTGCGTACAACTCTTCATTTTAGCCTTGCAACTATTGCATCAGTTTGTTTATGCTCATGTCCGTTTGTCCATGTGTGTGATCTAGTACTACTTTTTCCATTGTACTACCCACTTCGCTAACTATACCATTTCCTTATAACTATGATATTATACTACTTAAAAGACCTAAGGACTGATTAGCTATGGAGCTTCCTGAAAGTGTTCCGAACTATATAAAATCAAAATTTTCATTTTCCTCTTTAACACCTGTTTTAATGAACGAGTTAGTAAATGCTATTTTTGTTCTATAAATCCATAATGTAGCTACCTTTGCTTCAATTATCGTTGAATGCAGCCGCCAAAACCTACTCAAACTCGCTTCTGTTGTGGCCAGAGTTAAATGTAGATCGCAAATTAAGAGGCCCCATGCATATATAAGATGAAACTTTTGTAAACAATATTCTGTATGCCTTTTATTTTACTTTTTATTTGGGTGTAGTAGTATTTGCTTATAAGTTATAAGTTCAACATGAGATATACATCTTGAAAATACATGCAGTTGTACTAGTTATATAAATTGAAACATGCAATGGATAACCTTGATCGTGTTTAAGAATGTGTTTGGGCTGGGAAAATTAGATTATTTCAATAATTGATTATATGTATACTTGATTATTCTTATAATTGATTATAATTATAATCAATTTTTGTTTGGATAATTTTGTTGAAAATTGGCTCGAAAATAATTAATTTCATTTGGATGCAACAAAAAAATCACCTTTTATATAGTAAAATAGTATAAAAATATCTGAAAGGAAAAATAAACTGTTAGAAAATACTTATAAGCTACAAATTTTCAAAGAATTTTTTTTCTAAATTTAATTTAGAATTCCAGACATCCAACTTATTTTAGAAACGACTTATTTTCTATAAAAAAATAGCTGAAATTTTATATTATAAACTGTCCCAAACATCTACAGTGAAGCTCTTGCGGGCAGCACACGTACATCTACACCACTGAACTATAGTGCATCCCAATCATACAGAAAAACGTAGGATTTAAAGCACAAAATAGTGACATCTTTTGCACTAAAAATTGTTATTTTTAACAAATATCCAAATCATTGAAAAAAAACAAATATATGCAAATCCCCAAAATTCGTATTACAGTTGCTACAAATAAATGAAAAGTATAATCATCACCATTGAAGTTTACTCCAACACACCCAACGTAATACTGGAAAGTATTGTTGCCGGTCTAACAAGCATGCAAAATGGGTGACCAATAAATTGCATATATTAAGAAGTGTACAGTTTTGCAATACTTTTTACACACGGCTATCTATGAGGCTGCTAAACTCCAATCTCAGTAACAAAAAGAAAGGCCGAGTTGAGTCAACATTTCTTGATCGAGTGCACTAGCCACTAGCCACAATCTCATGGATTGTATCGCTGACAGTTTCATCCTCGGATCTGACAGAAAGTTTCATCGCAACATCCTTTGGACCATCAAGTCCAAAAGACAACCGCACAAGAACCTTCACATTTCCTATGAATACACCTGACAACAAGCATGTGTGTGACCTTGAATTGGGCGGGACTACCTCAGTTCCCTGCAAATAGTGAACAAAAAAATTACAAGAATGATATCAGCTTCCCCGAAAATAGCCTTGAATTACTAATGATCAGGCACTGGTTAAAGATTCTCTATTCTTTTCATTTGAAAAATTCTTGGATGTTATGAAGATAGAGAAATCTCTTGCAGCTCAATGGCACCATTACAGGCTAAACGTCTAGAAAATATCAGATTCAGATATGACAAAATTTTGAGCACCTAATAATCTTTTTTTATGTTCTCTGGACATACAATAGCATTTACATGCATTCATACCGTCCTTGTGCCTGGATTTTGGCAATGTCACAAAGCTTAACTTCAAAATCTTTGAAAGGAACTAGGCTGGGTGAGAGCATTAAAATCTTTCATATGCACCAAACGTATTTGCTATATGTAACTAATATCAAACTCTCAACACTTGGGCTTGATCTGTGTGCCATAAGAGTAGGTATCTTACTCCCAAACCAAATCACCTAAGAATATTTTCTAATTCAGGTCAGCGGAGAACCTCTATGTGAATGTGTGCATGCACATGTCAACAGCATTTTACATGCTGTGTCTATGTGGCTTGAGTTTAGCAATGTGACAAAGTTAAACTTCAAATTTTTCAAAGGAATTAGGTTGACTAAGTCTATATACATCCACTGCAAAAGCACATGAGCAATATTAAACCTCAATTTTGTGCGGGGGAAAGAGAATGTCAACTTTTGGTCTATGCTCTCAAATAAGTCATGCAGAAAATGAATCTAATAAACAAAACAATACCTTGTTTTGCAGTAAAAATTGTACAAATGACTCAACCATTTTAATATAATGGGTCTGGTCTCCTAACAAACATTTACCAAAGCAGCTATTGACATCATTAGCTTACCTCACAAGGCTGCATCCCAAGAAGATTAATGACGGTATTTACAGCTTCAGCCAAACTCTCCCTGGGGCCAAGACCATATTCATCCACTCGCTCACAGTCAGGGCCAATGCTTTCCCATGCACTCCTGAAATTAGACACTCCCACTTTCAACATGTAGTCTGCGGTGACAACCTCTAAATCCTCTAGTTGGTATTCATCTTCAACGCCATCATCTTCTGTCTCACCAGTGGTTGGGTCAACCTGGTCAATATCCAATACATGAAGCAGTGATTAGATTTCGACAAAAATATTATTGTTTTATTTTCCAAAAATTCCCTGCCAGAGAAAAATAAAATAAGCTCCATGCTTGAAATATACGCTTTGTGATATATACCGGGGTCTAGGGCTAGCACAAAGAAAAACCACAATGCGTCCCAAGGATAAAGGGGACCAGTACCTCTTTAACAATAAATTTCAGAACGTTAGAAAATTTTCCAGCAATTGACAATCCCTCAGGCTTCTCAAAACCCACAAATGTTTGCCCAGGCGAATCATAAGGAAGAGATCTGAGAGGCTTTGAGAACACTTCAGAGAACTCTTCTGCTTCCGATGCATCCACAATTACAATAACCTGGAATAGAGGGAAAAATTATACAGAAGACCTGGAGTTGCATTATAGTATGAAATTGCAAAGTATTGATACAAGTCATTACATCTTCCAATAATTGCTCTGGTATCGTGTTTGTGCAGTTGTATTGAAACACAACATGCCGATCAAAAATGTGTTTAACAACATTAACTGCATATTCTGTCTCTGCTTCAGTAAGCTCCACAGGTTCTGAAGACTGGTAAGAAAAGCAACATCGGAATACATAATACATATTTCAGTATATATGGAAAGAAGATATAAATTATAGAATTATGAAACAAGAATTGAGTCAAATAACCTTAAAAAGCTTCCCAAAGTTTGCAAACTCAGGAATGGATAGAAGCAGCCTTTCATATGCATCTGCGGTAGATGGGGGACCACTAGGAGGAGCACCCAAACCAGTAGGCTTTTTACCAGGGGCTTTCTTCTCTGCAAGAGGTTGAGACTTGACCTCCCTGGGGACTGAATCAATGTCAAAAGCCTCTTCTGAAGGCTCCTGCATTCACATTAAAAACATGCAATATGTCCATAAGACCTTAACCAATGAAAAGCAAGAAAATAAAATAAGGAGAACTTACGTAGTTTTTCAAACTAGTCTCCAGATTGACAAGTGGGATATCAAATGACCCAAAGAGGAAATCTTTGACATCTTTATCTGTCTCAACAACTGAACCATCACCTCCAAGTGTGTTCAGATAAAGCGTTGCTCTGTCACGAACCTGTGAAGAAATCAAAATCATTCAGATATAAATCAAAGCAAGTAACAGCTTTAAAGTTTACACACTTCTAGAGTTGCAAATTGTATGATTTCATAAAGCACATTAAGTTTAGAGATGCCTTGTAAGATATGACAGAAATTCACCTCATCATCACTATCAAAAAGACACCGCCTTAGCAGTATGAATATGCGGGGCTGCAAAGTGTAATTAGGAGATTTTACATTAGTCGAAATATCACCCTTAAAAAACATAAAAGTCTAGGAGAAATTTAGAGAAAATAATTAATAAACAGAGGGGAGTAGCACCTTTAATTCATCAACAGCAGCACCAAACTTTGCCAATGTGCTCACAGCACCAGCCCTAACAGTCGCATTCTCAAGATGTACTCTGTTATAAATATAACGAATATATTTGCTGGGGTCAGAAGTTTTTGGTCCTTCAACTCCCAGGAAGTGCAGTATCTAAGGGATAGAGAGAAAAATTACCAAAAGATAAAAATCCAGAAGCACACAAAGTAAATGGCAAAGGACAAAACCAAAATTACTACCTGTGTGGACAAATAAGTGAATTCACAATCTTCAATAAACTCACAAAGGTGAAGCAACCCACTTTCCTTAGCATCAGGGATATCTCTAATAAGAATCACAATTGAATCTACAACTGCTTTCTTGTAATCAAAGCCACCTTCTTCCCTAAGAATGTTACTTAGGAAATTCATCCTGAAAATAATAACAGAAAAGAAACCAGTAATTTAGACCATTCATCTAGGAAAAACATTCAAATGAAATATGTAACTTCTGGGGGGAAAGAAACCTATAGAATGACTTGTACTCACAGAGATCTATATTTTAAAGGGAATTTCAAGCACAATGATCTTATTGCTTCAACAACAACAATTTTGAACTCATCAGCAATATCAGACATGAAATTTGTAATCTGCTTCATAAGACGGTCCACACTTGATTCATTTCCTGTCTTCAATAGAGTAGTAATGGCAAGTGTGGCAATGCTTCGGTTCTGGTCAGAGAGTAAACTTTCCATATCAATATTGCAGTTAGTGACTGCCATCGGATGTGTCATTGCCACCTGCAAGGTTCAAAGCCACACTCAACCATTATAAATAAAAGTATGGATCAAGTTCAACACATCTTATGACATTAGCTACAATACTATATTAAGGAAAATGAAAAGATTTTATGATTCTCTATCAATTTCCCCAAAATTCTAGCAGGTAAGAAAGCAAAATGCTCACTTCAGAATGGAGGCTGTCATATATCCTCTGTCAAATTTTACAAGAGCATGAAAAAGTATTTTCACTGCAATTTAAGTAATTAAAAAAGGTTAACCTTGTTCAAGGTGCGGACAGCAGCAAATCTCAAGACTGGCTTGGACGAACTTAAGAAGAGCTGAAGAACAGTAATTGCCGGTGTTAATTCTCGGCTAGTTACTCCATTGAGCTCTGTAATTGCCCTTGCAGCTTCAAAAATCACCATCTCTGACTTGTGACGAAGGCAACTCTCAAGATAATCATAGAAGGGACGGTCCCCTGATTGTGTATTATTTCCTGACTCCCGAATTACCTGCAGATATTATGCTATCTAAAGATTACGCAAACAAATACTGTTTCAGTGAGAGCTACTTAAGAAAAGGAAAACACACCTGACTTGTATAACGGATCAAAAGGCATTGGGCCAAAGGAGAGCGAACATTTCCCCTGGTTAAGCTGGTAACCAGCTTGCTAACAGCTAGTCGGTCATTCTGCCGTATCTGCAATGTTGTAGGCCACCATGTGTCAGTGTCAATACTCTTTATAATTTATTTTATTTTTATCATAATAGAAGTAGGATCCTCAGAAGGTAAAATCAAAATTGTGTGATGTCAAATTTCCATCATAATCATGCTCAAACAGTAACTCCATAAGACAATTATACACAACTAATGCAGACAAATTTCTACGTATTTACCACAAGAGCTTGAAAGCATATAAACCTTTGTAAAACTAAGTAATAGCAAAACTTTTCACAATGCAGCCACTAGAAAATACTGTTGTAATTGAAGCAAAGAGTGTGAATAGGAGTTGCTAAAGGTTTCAGTCACAGGAGATGGCATAAAACCATAGGATGGACAAGAAACCAAACAATCAATATCAACTTCGGCAGTTGTATTTCAAGAAGTGTTGTCTTTCATTTATTTTTTGTAAAATCACTTACTTAATGAGCTTATACAGAAGTCAAATCCTTTAGATAAAAAAGCATAGCTATCAATCTCGGATAGTAGCATGTAGCAGATGACCCAAAAAACACTATAGCAAGACAGCAGATCAGGGGATGACCACTATTCTGAAATTTTTCATACGGTTTATATAATCTATTATATATACATATAAATTCTCAAAAATGATAAAAATTACACAAAATTTATGACATTCATAATTAAAAATAAAAAGTCACAGGTGTCTTGAGCAAATGATACAAGTAGATACCAACAAAAATGAATCTAATACACTCTTTATGCAAGAGCCCTTTGGGCTCAAAATGTGAACAATGCAGAAGCCCGCCTATGTTGTGTTGCAATTAAAATTTTATTCAGAAAATTGGCGGCAATAAGGACCAAACTTTGGACTACTTGGTCATAGAAGCTCTGAGACCATGTCAAGAACTATCTACCCCAAAAGCTTAAGTTTTTGGTTGAAGTCGCGTGAAAAACTTTTATATCTAACAGATTTAACAGAGTAACAAAAGACAAGTTCATACTGAATATTCAATGAATTTTAAATGTGATAAAAATAAAATTGGCCATGCAAAAGGTGCACTTATCCCAGTGGCTGATGAATTATATTGCAGCACTGATTAACTAAATGATCTGAGAGGTCAACAGAGTTTTTGGTTTTTTAGTAGAATATTTGTTTTAGTACACCAAGAAACATAATTACTGGAATCTTACAATTCATGATTTGAATCACAATATTTGACTAGTCATTCATTGATGTGATGAATCACAGATAACTACGAATCTGAAATACATGAATGAATTGGCATGCTTCTGTATCACCGATATGAACCGCACAGTTCAACAATTCATTGATTTTCATTTTTTTTTTTACTTTAATTTTACTACTTATAAAAGAAATTGAAATGTTTTATAAGCTAAGACTGTTAAATGAAAAGGAACTGAAGGTACATCTTTTAACACACACTACTTGATTATTCAGATATCTATTTTTATTCTTCTGAAATTGGGTTTCACACTGTCACTCTCTCTTTATGCACTATATTTGGTTGTTCCGTTGCTTTTCTTTTTATCTTCTAAATTAAAGGTTTCACATACTCAAGTATGAGTATGAGTTGTGATTTCGTTTTGTGAGACTTACGGCGATTTTTTAGTTTAAAATTATTACATTGAGTATTACACATCATTTATCATTTATATGATATATTAAAAGCTATTTTTGATGTTTTTTTAATCTTAGAATTCGATAAATTTATGATTCATGATTCAAAAATTAACCAATCGATTCATGATTTGGATTGTGATTTGATAAGCTTGCCAAGAAACTACAACATCAAACCATTCACACAACGCAACATACCTGGTGCAGCAATGCCAGGGCATGAAATTGCACAAGAGCTGCCCTTGATTGAACCGCTTCCTGAACCTCATTGCTCCACCTTTTTACAATCTCAGGATTTGTCTGATAAGGGGGGACATAGAATAAGCAGGCAACACATGTGGAATATGAGATAAGGAATTACCAATAGATTTTAATAATACCTGGAGTATATGAATGCCGCTAACCAGGGCTGCACTTGCAACGACTGGATTCTTGTCTACAATAGCTTGTTTCAGATATCGCTCAATTTGAGTAAGGAGAGTTCCATCTGTGATACGACAAAGGACACGAATAGCATTAGCCCTGTACATATCAGTCTTACTATTCATGTCCTTCATGAGAGAGCTTGTAACGATGATAACCTGTTAAAAAAGTAAAGTAAAAGAGATAGAACAGTCAGAATCTCTGTTTGTAATATACAGACCATATTCATGAATCTGACTGGTCATGAGAATTTGTAACCTCATCTGCAGAAGGGGAGAGTTCCTTTATGATCAGGTAGACCATTCTCCTTAACCCAAGATCTCGAGACTGGAAAAGCTTAGTCACAGAAAAGAAAACTTCTGTGGCTTCGGTCTATGAAATTACAACAAGAACAAATTATTGAAAAGAGATTCATAACAACTCTAACATAATTCTGCAAAGCCATTCTATAAACAACCACAAATCTCTATGAAATAGAAAAGACAAAGGAAAACCTCTTGACCTTTGTAAATGTCTCTCCCTGATTCAATAGGTATAAAAGTTTTGTGATAACCTGGAAAAGAAAAAGATCACAAACAAATGCAATGTCAAATTCAACCATTGAATAACACAATGAAAACATAAGATCAATTAAAAATAAAAAGGTAAAAGAAAAACCTGTGAACATCTCCTAGCATCTAGCTGTGGGTCATTAAAAACCCTGGCCTCCTGAAGAACAGCTCCCTTTTCAATTCCCAAAAAGGGAGAATACTCAGCTGTTAACCAAAACAATCAGAATTCATTTATTAATATGAGCATTGAGTCATTTATAATACAAGCTGGACTCATCACAACAACAATTCACCAGCCTGACTTGGGGACCAAAAAAACTTATAAAAAAAAATCTAAATTATCCATCAAGTATCAACTCATCACCATAGACCTGTTTAAACAAGCAATTGCAATTTGCACACATAATTGATGATATGCATTGCAAAAACTATACGCCTGTATCAATTAAAGTTTATAAACTGACAATGTATGAGAGAGGTAAGTTATAGTTCAAATCCAATCCAAGCATTGTGATCTGTGCAAATCCTATGGCATTTGCAATTGGAAAGCGAAATTAAACATTGGATCTGGAAGTGAGGGAGAGTGATCCAGCAGTGTCAATAAAGGAAGAGCTAAACGCGGAGCAGAATCACAGCAGATAGCAGATCGAATTGCCAAAGAGAAAAAAAAAAAAAAAAACAGAAGAACGAAAGAATCACCTTCGTCGTCGCGGTCATCGTCCTTCTTCACGAGTGGCTGAGACATGTGCGGAATCTACGAGATCTGGAAAGAGCACAATCTCAACTCTGCAGGTGCCTCTGCACTGATGCGAGTGCACCACTCAAGTTTGTTGCAAACAGAGAAGAAGAAAAAGAAGAATGGTTCGTCAACAGAACAGAAAAGAGAGGAGGGCTTTGTAGTTGGAGTACGAGATTGGGTGGATACTACCCACTGTATCCTACCGTGTTACCCTCTCGATGGGTAAATATCACTGGATTTATTATTACAGCTTTATTTCTCTTGCATATATGTGCATATTAATTAATAGTATTATTTATTTAAGAAAAAAAATTATACACCAATACAATTATCCAATCACATTATATAATGATAAATTTATTAATTTTTAAAATAATTATATTAATACACACGTATGTATAAACTCACTTTTTTCTATAAACCATATTTCTTTTATAACATCTATAGACCATATATATTCTACATGTATGGGAGGCAAACCATAAATCTTATTATTGTGATTAAGTAGTGTCTCATTTTTGCAATATTGTTGTGTAAGACAGCATACAAGTTTAGTCATTGTTACCAATGAAGAAAAAAAAAATACAACCTTAAACATGGAGTAAGTAATATCCAAAGAAAATTAGTCTTTAGATTCATGAAACTTTCGTAAGTGTTGGGAAGGGAGGATGAAAATAATATTAAAGAGGATTTTTATACTTTTTTTTAGTAAGATTCATGTTTTTTACACTTTATTTTAATTTTAAAAAATATTTTACTTTTATTTTCTCTATTTTTATCATTTAAATCAAATACCATTTAAGTTTATCCACATTTACATCATCTCCTTGACTAAAGGTTGATTCAATGAGAACATTCACTACTTAAATTTGTTGGATCAAGTCATCTCGGAATAATTAAGAAGGAGGGTTGAATTAATTATGAATGTGTCTTGACTAATTAAAAATTTATCCTTCTTAATGTTACTAGATTCGATTAGGCTTTACTATTAAGTTATGAGAAAGTAAAAAATAGAAACAATAACTTAGACAAAAGTAAAGTGGAAATAAAGGAGTACACAGCGGAAAAGTAAAGAGTGTAGGGAAGAAGAAAACAAACACAAGTTTTTATACTGGTTCGGCAACAACCCGTGCCTACATTCAGTCCCCAAGCAACCACTGGTTCTTGAGATTTCCAATAACCTTGTAAAATCCTTTACCAGTAAAGATCCACAAGGGATGTACCCTTCATTGTTCTCTTTAAACAACCAAGTGGATGTACGCTCCACTTGAACTGATCCACAAGATGTACCATCTCTTGTTCTCAGTATTACAACCCAAGTAGATGTACGCTCTACTTGTACCACAAAGGATGTATCCTCCAATGTGTTAAGACAAAGAATTCTTAGGCGGTTAGTCCCTTGAATCTTTGTAAGGGGAAACAAAAGATATCTCATACGGTTAGTCTTTTGAAATCTTTTGTTTAAAGGGAAGAGGAAGAATCAAAGGAATTCTCATACAGTTAGTCCTTTGAATCTTTTGGCAAGAAGGAGAAGGAATGAAGAAAAAGAATAACACAAGTTTTTGGCCAATGAACTTTTCTTGAATAAAAAAAGTATTGAACAAAAAACTCTTAGAAGAATGCTTTGAATGAATGAAAGAAATCTGAAAGTTCTCTTTATAAAATCCATGTCATGGTCACATATTTATAGTCATTTGATGGCTCTTGAAAAAACAAGTTAAAAGTTATGACTCTTGGCAATTTCTTTAAAACTAGTCACTTTTTAAAAGTTGTGACTCTTTTGAAAACTAGTCACTTTAAAAGTTGTGACTTTTGAAAAAATCTTCAGAAACAAGTCACTTTAAGAATTGTGACTTTTGATAATTTATTTTTCAAAACAAGTCACTGGTAATTGATTACCACCATAGTGTAATCGATTACACATCAACAGATGTGACTCTTCATGTTTAAATTTAAAAAATCAAACGTTTAGAATCACTGATAATCGATTACAAGCATTGTGTAATCGATTACACAAGTTTGAAATGATTTGAAAATGTTTTATCACAAGTTGTGACTCTTGAAATTTGAAATTTAACATTTTAAAACATTGATAATCGATTACATGATTATGGTAATCGATTATAGTTTTGTAAATCAGTTTGAAAAGAATGTTGGCTACTGATAATCGATTATTGCCTTATAGTAATCGGTTACCAGAGAGTAAAACTTTTTTGTAAAAGATTTTTCTTTTTGAAAAATTCTCTTGATCAAAATTGTGCTATTCAATATTTTGAAAAAAAATCTTTTTATACTTATCTTAATGGTTCTTGAAGTTCTTGTATATCTTGAGTCTTCTCTTGAAACTTCACTTGAATCTTGATTGAACGACTCTTTGATTCTTGAAACTTGTTTGACTCTTGATTTTTGACTTGAGTCTTTGACATCATCAAAATAAACTTGGAAAGCTTTGCTTCCACAAAATCTATTTTTGTCTCCACCAATTAATTTCTTTTTAAAAAAAAATAAAAGTTTATATGATTTATAAAGGTTAATGTGACATGCAGGTTAAGAGGAAAAGAGCATTCTATCTCATCACTTAATGTCCCAACCTTTCTCCTTCAAAGAATTCCACATTTTTTTGTCTTCACCAAAATTCTTAGGACTCTCATTTTTACTTTGTCTCACTTCATTGATATTATTATTATCATTGTTCAACATTAATAACCCTTTTGCTTATTGATACTTTTTTATCGATCGTGTGTATATATATATATATATATATATATATATATATATATATATATATATATATATATATATATATATATATATATATATTGTAAAAGGAAGAGCAATAGATGTACCCAAAAAGGTACACATACACATAGTGAACATAATCCAACCAGCAATCGGTTAGACAATTTTTTGCAATATGGCCAAGGGCTTTGCCGGAAATTTGCCTCAGAAGATAAAAGCAGAACAGTGGAATAATTGCCCCAAGAATAAATAACTTTCCATGCATAATCCACTACCTTGCAAGAGAAGAAGACATGAATTGTTGTTTCCTCCTCTGAGATGCAGAACAGGCACCGCTAATCGTTAGAATCTAACAACACATGTTTCTTTTTCATATTAGCTTTTGTAGATAATTTATCCAAGAACAATCTCCATAGCAAAAAAGATACTCTCAGTGGAATATCAATCTTCCATAATGACTCAAAGATCTCAACATTTTGTTGCTCCACGCTATTCCTCTGAATAACTCTGTATGCTGAATGTACATTATATTTACCCACATTATTTTCTTTCCAAACCAACCATCTTCTCGATCTCTGTGAGGTACTACATTTGACATAAGTTACACAAGGTCAGTAATCAAGTTTTCTTCCCAAACAAAGTGATGCTTATGCCACTTCCTATCCCAAACCCATCTTTCATCTTTCTACTTCCCTATGTTACCAACCACCTCATATTTTTGGGAGGAAAGAAGAAAAAGTGATAGCAACAACGCAACACTTACCAAGCCCAAACGGGTACAACAAAAGCCCAAGTTCCTTGCTAACTTCATGTAGTGCAACAACAAGGTTGCAAGATCTTGCAGGATCCCTCCCTCTGTAATTCCAACCATTATGTTACAACCAACTTAGGATATTTCTACAATTTTGTTATTAGGGTAATTTTCATTTTGTTATCGCTTTTTGTCTTTTTATTTCGTTGGCCTTGTGAGTGGAAATTCTTATCTTTCTATAGAAGATCATTATAAATACCATAGAAATGAATAATAGAAGCAAAGAAGAATTTTAGTAGTAACCTTTAGTGTAATTAAAGGTCTCCTTGTCCTCGAAATCAAGGTCTTATTGTCCTCTGTTTCTATCAATTGGTCCAACCTGCCGCCCTCCAATGGTGGCAGCCAAACCTTCCTCCGTCAACCTGGACCGTCTCGAGGTTGTCATTGTCAAACTCGCTGCCACTCAATTCCGCTTGGCCACAACCTAAGCCTCCATGGACTTTAAGCTCGATGCCATCCTCCTGAAATTGAATACCATGATACCCAACCAACTCTCTGTGTCTTCCTCTTCTGCACAATCCCTACCAACAGATGTCCCCATGTCAGCCCCACTTCCAATGGTAGTTTCCCACCATCCCAAACCCAAAACAAATTTGTCGCCACCAGTGGAGCCCTTAGCGATGGAGCCACAGAACACCGCAACCGACCTCCCCTTGCCGAATCTGCTCCCCATGGCCAGAAATGGAGATGGTCATGCTATTAGAATCAATTTCGACACCACCTACTCTTGCATGAGGGTGTTGCAGCACCATCATGTTAAATTCCTCACTACTGCTTAGCATAACAGAATCACGCCATCTTACTTCGCTTTCGCTAAAAGTTTGATCGGTGATGCCGCCAAGGACCACGTCACCATCAACCTCATCAACACCACCTTTGATGCTGAGCGTTTGAGTTGAAAGAGATTTTCTGATGCCTCAATTTGGAGTGATTTGCAACTATGGCCATCTAAGGCTATCCCTGGTCCTTTTGACAAACCTATGATTGTGGTCAACTACAAGGGTAAGAGGACAAGCAATTCGCCGCTGAGGAAATGTTTTCCATGGTTCTCCTAAAGATGTATGGGATTCAACTTCCTTCTATTGATGTTGTTGGCGACCAATATTTAGGTAAAACTAGTGTTTTGGACTCTTTGGCTAGTATTAGTTTGCTGTGTGGCCAAGGCATTTTCACTAGGGTGCCCTTGGTTATGAGGCTCCAAAATCATCCTCTTCCAACCCTAGAGCTTGTGTTGGAGTTCAATGGCACAACCATTTCAACAGATGTTGTTGAGAGGGCCAACTCCGGTCTCTCCATGGGGTGTGCTACAATGGGTCACATTCTCTACAATGAGGTCATGAGCTACAATCCTAAGAATCCCACTTGTTTCAACTGTTTCATTCTCTTTGATGGACACTACTACATGCTCTAATATGTTCTCCTTCACCTTGTAGGCTGTGACAGTGTTCTAGAAGAAGACTTGAAGGAATTCCGACAATGGGGGAGCAGGGCTCCTGGGCATCCAACGAACTTTGAGCCACTTGGAATTGAAGTGACTACAGGTCCTCCTCGTCAGGGCATTGCCAATGTTGTTGGGTTAGCACTAGTTTTATATGATGACAACCACATCTCCATTGATGGTGACCCTGAGATTGTATTCACTGCGAATATTGATCAACATTTTGAGGCACTCAGGTGGCATGTAATTCAGGTGAAAAATGAAAATACTGGATATGTTGAAATTCGTGCAGCCATTAAGGAAGCAAAGGCTATTAAACACAAATCCACTTTGATCAAGGTAACCATTACCATTGGATTTGGTTCTCCTAGCAAGGCTAATTCCTACAGTGTTCACGCAAGTGCATTAGGTGCTAAAGAAGTGGATGCTACAAGAAAAAATCCTGGATGACCATACGAGCCACTCCATGTGTTTGAAGCTGCAGAGCTGAAGGCTATTATTACTGGTAAATTACCAGCTGGTTGGGCAAAAGCACTTCCGACATACACTCCAGAAAACCCTGCTAATGTTACAAGAAATCTGTCTCAACAAAATCTAAATGCACCTCTTAAGGTTCTTCTTGGTCTACTCAGTGGCGGTGTAGATCTTGCCTCTTCCCTCATGACCTTGTTGAAATCATATGGAGATCCCCAAAAGAATACTATTGAAGAGCGCAATGTTAGATTTGGTGTTAGAGAACATGGAATGAGAGCAATCTGTAATGGTATTGCTCTTCATAGCACCAGATTCATTCCATAGTATGCAACTTTCTTTGTCGTCATTGACTACATGAGAGTTGCCATAAGGATTTATGCACCGTGTAAAGCTAAAGTTATTTATGTGTTGACTCATGATTCGATTAGACTTAGAGAGGATGGACCAACTCGCCAACCAATAGAGCACCTAGCAAGCTTCAGGGCAATGCCAAACATTTTGATGCTTTGTCCAGTTGATGGTAATGAAACTGCTGGATCATACAAAGTTGTCGTGGTTAACAGGAAGACACCCTCAATTCTTGCACTTTCTAGTCAAAAGTTGACCCAACTTCTAGGAACTTTTATTGATGAAGTTGAAAAGAAGGGCCACATTATTTCAGACAACTTATCAGGTAACAAGCCTGGTGTCATTTTGATTGGAATTGGTTCTGAGTTGGAAATTGTTGTTGTTATGCTGCTGAGGTTCTAAGGAAGGATGAAAAAGTTGTTAGAGTTGTTTCTTTTGTTAGCTGGGTCTATGAGACAAAGCAACCACCAAATTTTGAAACTGCTCAGAACAGCTAGTGGGGTCTTGTGAAAAAAGTCATGGGGAATACTACACCAACTTCCTGGAGTACTACTATTCTACACTAATTTTGATCAGGGACATAGTTCCCATATTTCAGTTGATGGTGATCGATTTCATGCTCTATTACCTAGAGGAGCTAAAGTGAAATGTCTCTAAAATGTTGGTTATTTTATCAAAGGGAAATGATGTCTTGGGAGAACAACACATTGCACAATACTTTAGTCAAGTTGTTGCCACACATGGAGTGGAACGACACTACATGGGAAAGTGGGACCAGTGGCAAACTTCCTACAACCTTGAGGACAAGGTTGTTCCTCTAAGGGTGAATATTGATAGCAACAACGCAACACTTACCAGGCCCGAATGGGTACAACAAAAGCCCAAGTTCCTTGTTGACTTCGTGTAATGCAGTGGCAAAAGAAGACAAGGTTGTAGGATCTTATAGGATCCTTCCCTCTGTAATTCCAACCATTCTGTTACAACCAACTTAGGATATTTCTACAATTCTTTTATTAGGATAATTGCCATTTTGTTATTGCTTTTTGTCTTTTTTCTTTCGTTGGCCTTGTGAGTGGCAATTCTTAACTTTTTGTAGAAGATCATTATAAAGACCATAGAAATGAATAATATAAGCATAGAAGAATTTCAATAGTAACCTTTAGTGCAATTGGATGTCTCCTTGTCCTCGAAATCAAGGTCCCCTTGTCCTCTGTTCTTATAAAAAAGTCTCGGATAAGTACTAGCTAGACATTGTTCACCAACCTACTCATCCAACCAAAAATTCACTTGTTTTGATATCCATAACCTCCACTCCACCCTTCTATCAAACCATTTCGAAATTCATTTTGTTCAATCAACAACCCTCTTCATCCCCCATATTTTAAAAACAACACTTTCCCCAAAGAGAATGTTTTTTATGAGACAATTTCGACCTTCATTTTTCCAATAAAGCAACATTAATATTCATATGTGGGAGTGGGAGTTGGTGTTGTGTGTGGACTATGGTTGGTTTAGTAAGGGTGATGATATGAAAGATTTAATCTTCATGATAAAAACTAAAAATGATGGTCATAGTAAGAGGTTTTCAGGCAGACAATAAAAATATTAAAAGTAAAAGAGGAAAAAACTATAAATAAATCATTATTCTATTAGAAAATATTCTTTTACTACACCATTTTTTTCTATTTTCATTTTTCTTTCCTATTATTTGTTAGCAGGGGAAGAAGATACTTGGTACTCTTGTTTAAAATAAAAAAAAGTTTAAGAAATAATTTAACAGTAAAATTATCTAACAAAAAATATATAATATATTTCTTTTATCATTAGTAGTAACAAAAACAGTGATTGTCATAACTTTGTGTTCCTCTTTTTATTTTGTTAAGTTTAATATATATTAATAAATAAAGACGATATCCATTTGAAAATTTGAGGAAAACTAGTAAGTATAGATTCATTTATTTAGTAAATACATTTTGAAATAAAAAGAAAATAGGAATAAATGTGCAAAACAAAATAAATCAGAAATAAATAATTTCTTGAGAAATAATTGTGGAGACTCATAATGTACTAGTCCCAGCTGTCAACGGGGGAATATTCGCGAAGGCGGTTGCAATTGCATAGCATAGAGAAAGTGCAGAGAGAGCACAGCGTAACGACTCAGTCAAACACTCTGTAACTCTTTATTTTATTTTCTTTCTTTCTTTCTCCGATCGCATAGCTCGCTCGCAACCACCATGCCTTCCCGAAGAAGAACTCTCTTGAAGGTCATCATTCTCGGTGACAGTGGGTTCGTCTCTTTCTCTCTCTCTCTCTCTCTCTCTCTCTCTCTTCTTCCATTTCTAGGGTTTACTTCAATCACAGATCTATACTCCCTTCGCGCTTGCCAACCTGTTTCTCCAATCTCTTTTCAATTATTCCATTTCGTTAATTCCTTTTTACTTCTGATTAGATTATATTGTGAATTTTTTCATGGATCACAAGAACCGTTGCTTCTGTTACTCTAATCTCTCGGACAATTGCAATCGCGCCTACTTGATTTTTTAGTTACAGAGATTTACTTAATTATTTTAATTTTGTTGTTGATGCTTCGCAGGGTGGGGAAGACATCTTTGATGAACCAGTATCCTTCGGTTTCTGTCTACAAACTCCGTGTTCTTTACTTTTTTTTTTTTAATTTGCGTTTCAATTTGTTTTCTATTGTTTAGTACTGCATGAAAACTATGTATTTTCCCCTAACATACGCAATTTAGATATGTGAATAAGAAGTTTAGTAATCAGTACAAGGCAACCATTGGAGCGGATTTTTTAACCAAAGAAGTGCAATTCGAAGATAGGCTTTTCACCTTACAGGTTTTTGAGCAGTGCTTACCTAGATTTTCCTATCTTATGTGCTATGTTACTACTGATTTTACTGAAGAATTATTGGGTTGTGCATGTTGATTTTGCATGATGTAAGCTTGTTGATCAAATCATCTATTTGCCAAAGCGTCACATATATGTGCATACCAAACTTTTCCCATGCCTATTAGTTTCTTGGATTAAGTTTCTTTACTCAGTGCTCTTAATAATGTTTGAATGTCTAAAAGTGTGTTTTTGAAAGTAACGTCAATCCAACACTCACTCACTTTTTACATTTGTGCATCAGAAATGTGTAAACCTCCATTTAAAGCCAATTGAATGGGTTTCCAAACACACTATAAATTGTTTTGAAATATTTAGTTTCTTGAATTTTGTGGAAATGATCTTGTGCATGGGATGCAGGTAGTGCAAGGTGTTGTTTCCTGTCATTTCTAAGATATCATTGTTGAGCATGTGATATGTGACAGTAGTTGTGATTTTAATGTGGACTTCATTGTATATAACGAAATGGTTTTTGTTAGTTATAACATTGAGCATCTTTGGGATGTTATATAGATTGAATCTAATGGGATAGAGAACTAAATCTATTTAAATGATGACTAGATTTCTAATGGTTTATGGCTAAGTTGTTCTGTTACTCTCTTAAGAGCCTTTTGTAGTCTTTCTCTAGTTGAAGATTGCGATTTGCGAGTACAAGTGTCATCACATTACAGTCATACTCTTGCAGTGTGTGAAAATTATGTTTGGGCCTATTCTACATCTCATATTTCTATTTGTCTTTTTAAAGTTTTAAGTTACAATAGTCGAAATTTTATTTTGTTATTAATTTCCATGTTCTTAACTTTACAGATTTGGGATACAGCTGGCCAAGAAAGATTCCAAAGCCTTGGAGTTGCTTTCTATCGTGGTGCTGATTGTTGTGTTCTTGTATATGATGTTAATTCGATGAAATCATTTGACAACCTTAATAACTGGAGGGAGGAATTTCTGATTCAAGTATGCTTTTATTCCTTTCTGTATAATTTTTTCTCAGTTTTATCTATTATCTCAAGCTATGTTGTACAGATTTTACAACTTTTAAGATTTGTGATCACTTTGGCAGGCAAGTCCTTCTGATCCAGAGAATTTTCCTTTTGTTGTCATAGGAAACAAAATAGATATTGATGGTGGGAACAGCAGAGTGGTATTTACCCTCCCTTAAGTTTGCTATCATCAATGTTTCTTTTCTCTTTTTCCAAAACTTGCCCAGATCAGGCACACTCGTACTCATAAAACACCTAAACACATACTGCTAAACATATGAACACTACCAAGTTCTTGTGTGCAGGTGTCAGAAAAGAAGGCTCGGGCTTGGTGTGCATCAAAAGGAAATATTCCATATTTTGAGACATCTGCCAAAGAAGGTCTTAATGTTGAAGAAGCATTCCAATGCATAGCAAAGAATGCCCTGAAAAGTGGAGAAGAAGAAGAATTGTAAGTTCTTAAATCTGGGCATCTCTTTCATATATGTGAACTGACCAACTGAACTCACTAAGACATAAATACAATAAGCTACATCTCTCAGATTTATGAGATTGCGTTCATTGGTTGAGGGAGTGTAGTTTGGTTTTGTCAGAGTTCTAATTCATAATTTTCATGTTATCTCTTGAAATCTGAAGATCTATCTATGATTTGCTTATTGAGACAAACCATTTGCTTGCTATAACAAAAAAACAGGATTATGGGCATACATTATTAATTGCAAGCTGATATTGTTTGTTAAGTGCATATTCTGTGTTTTTTTTTTATGAATTGTATCTGTTGGAGATTTTGGTTCTCATCTAACAGCTTTCTCCAACTTCATAGATACTCCAATAGTCCAATGTAATTGTACTTTTACAAATATAGAGTACTAAAACTAAAATGGGACATTTTTGTTAATAACCTTGAAAGAGCACCGGTAAAGTTGCATATGCAAGGGTAAGACTATGTACAATACAATGGCCCTCCCCCATAATAGCACTACTTACTATGACACAATTTCAACAGCTTTCAAGAATTAGTATTGGAGATGTTAGTTTGTCTGGTGTATTTCGATTGTGGTATTTCTCGATGGTTACCCAGAGATTATGGATATTATTTATTTGGAACTTGAATTGTCCATTCCTTGGCTATTGATATTACTTTTTGGGTTTTTTTGTCCATGTGGTAATTTGTGCTTTATTGAAGATACCTGCCAGACACAATTGATGTTGGAAACAGCAGTCAGCCACGGGCAACAGGATGTGAGTGCTGAATGTATAGGTTTTCTTTTCAATACAATAAAGTACATTACTTCAAATTGATTTCACTGTGTTTAGCCATTGCTGTCTATGTGGAGGCATCATTGTACATTAGTATTTGCTCAAGAAACAAATTGGTCCAATGCTATACGTTGGGTGCTTGTTTGGTTTTGTGATAATTGACCCATATCAGTTGCTCTACATGTATGCTATATTGTGAAAGAAACAGCGTTAAGATTTTTTTGAAGTTATTTTTGTATTGTTTATCGTTCGTACTCGACATCAAATAGAGAATGTTGTACGTCTATTTTCGTTACAAATCTGTTAGCAACCATGATTGTTGTGGTCATGCTTTAGAGGTTCAGTGATCAACTCTCAAAACGCTAGTTCGCGATGGTGATTTTCTATATTCAGGAGTTACTCAGTAATCTCTTGAATTATTGAAACCTAAAGAGATGGTGATTTTCTATAAAATAAAATACAAGCTTCCCACCAAATAATTTATATCCTTGGTTAAAACATGTACTGAAAACATTAGGCGATGCTTTGAGTGTTTATTTTTCGTTTTTATATTTTATTTTCATTTTCTGAAAAGAATTTTTTTTTTAAGATTTAAAAAATGTATCGAGAAGAAAGTATTTTAATGTATCATCGTGTTTTTTTTTTTTTACTTTTTTAGAAAAGGTTAAAGATGTTGAAAACAATATTAAGCATACGTATTTTCTTCTTAGTTTTTGTTTTCTTTGAAAACAAAAATAAAAAATAATCAAATCAAACGTCATCTTATATTCGAGATTAAGCTTTCTCATGTTTATATAAATTATGCTTACGATGGATTTTCTTTGGGTTTGGAAAAAAAAGTTAGTGAAGGTGGAAAGATCCTTCTGTATAACTGCGGCCGACAGGGGCTCACCAGGTATATTTTCCCAAACATGTGAAAAATTACTGAAGAAGTCCGCGCAAAAACAGACTGAAAATAAATTAGAATCACTAATTACACGTATGACTTTTGGTCATAAGGCATAATCATTGATATCTAGACCAGCAAGCAACCAAGAATAAAAAATAAAGCATAACTTCCTAAAGCCGAGAAGAAATGAGGAAACCCTTGTATTAGTTATTTAATTCTATGATAGTATGCATTTCCAGTCATTGTTTTCCTGAGTTTGTAAGATAAAAAGTTATTCGGTTAAATTTTTAATGTTGCTTAAAAAGAGATAATATTGCAACAACTTATAATGTTAAGAATTTAAATGGAAGTTGATACTTGAATCTTGTTTGAATAAACTTAAACAAATACTTGTAAAATATAGAAAAAAATAAAAATTCAAAATAAAAATTAACATATTCACATGCCATTTAATTTCTTCAAAAATTAATTTTAACTTAAGCATAAAATAATTTTAGCTTATAGAAAAAAAAACCAATCTATTTTATCCTTTTTTTCTTATTACTTACTGAAAAATTCTTCCAAACATGGTATTAATTTTATAAGGTAAGGGCGGGAGAATCGATGTTGAGATGTGAGTCAAGAAAGAAATGACGGGGAAAGAACAAAAAAACAGCCATACACTGTACCCAACTCTTGGTCATTGCCAGACTGCTATATATCTTTATGAAGTCATCGAAATTTCAATATGCTCTCATCCAATAATGTAGTGAATAACATTCAAGTTAGAGGATTGAACGCGCACATTCTGCACAACTATCCACTTGTTTTAAGTTAAACACCTCAAAAATAAATTTTAAAAAAATCGCTCTACAACTTCAAATAATATATCATCTGCGGCTGCACCTCATAACAGGGAAAGGATGATCTTCCAATTGCACTACCGAATTCCCAATAGTTGTCAATTTGGAGTTAGTCCTAACCAGAACTTACCTTTGACAGAATTGACTGGATCAAAAGACCGTGGGTTAATAATGCAAGCAACAGGTATCTATAACTGAATTAGTAATAATAGAACCAAACAAGCATTTAAACTGGAACTAAATTTATTTTTGGTCTTTACATGTTGACTCATTTTCAACTTGGTGCTTGTACCAAAAGTTTTAGTTTCTGCATGCACAATCGTTTTCAATTTCATCCTCGTTGTACTGTTATTAGGACACCGTATATTGCAGTTATAATACAGAAAAAGGGAAGGAACTACTAAATTAAAAGTAAGGAAGCCATTTCTAACAGAAAAATCATTTCATAATACTGATTGGCAAGTATTTGGCAATGTACAGGAGCAACCAAACAATTTCTGTCAACAAGTAATTATAATCCATGAAATTCTCCTATTGTAGATTAGCTTCTCAATAAAAACAACTCAAAAAGGTATTCCTTTGCACAAAGGGGTCAACCCCTCTCTAAAGCATGTGTATTTCCAATAAAAACGTGCATAATACAATCGGAAAAATAAGAACGGACCAAGTACTGATTCTATACATAAAAAAAGTAATTTGTTGCTATTCAATTCAGTTCTCCCACATACTTGATCAAATACATGTTGGGCAAAATGAGAAAAAAAGGACCGGTGACAAATTCCCAAATCCCAATATCAGAAAAAGCAAAAACCAGTTAAAAAAATAAGGTCAAAGTACAAACAAAATCATCATTTCAATCATGGGAAATGGACTGTCATTCTTTCTCAAGTTGAAATATTTAAAGTTTTCATCTACACGAACTTGCTAAATATTCTCAAGTTGAACTCCATATGTTTCTTCTGCTTCTTTAGCATTTCCTAATTCTTATCTTTTTACGCAATTTCCTCTCTATTTACTTTGTCTAAAAATACCAGTCATTGAATAAACTAGTCTAATAATATTCAACTGAGGTACTATAAGAAATATCCTATCTTGACCTCAACTAAAAGAAAGTCCCCAATAAAATGAGAATGCATACTCACATTGTCAAAATGATGGCGAGCGAGATCAGTAAGTATGAAGACATGAACTTCTTTTCCATATGTACTCAACATTTATTTTGTCCCAACAGAAGAAAGCTTTTCCTGGTTAGATGGCCGAACTGAATTTCCTGCTGCAGTTGAAGATACTAATGGGTTTTGAAGAGTAGTTGCTACAGTGCCTGCAGGTCTAGAAATCAGTGGCCTTGGTGGATTCATCATCATTTGTGGTCTTGGGAGTGAGTTTGCAATATTTGTTGGAATTCTATTGGTAGTTATAGATGGTGGTACACCTCTAGATGAGGAAGGTGGTATACCAAGCCGTGATGCAATTATCAAAGCACGCTCATGATAAAGCTTATGCCGTGATCGCTCTACATGCTCCCTTGCCCTCATCACCACATTCTCCACATCATTGAAAAAAGCCAACTTTGTTTCCAACTTGTGCAACTGCAAGCAGACAGAATTTACCAAGAAAGTCGGGAGCAAAACATGAATACAAATGAGATCTTTACCAGGCCATGAGATTATACCTGCTTTTCTATCAACAAGGAAGTAAGCTGTCGAATTTGGTCTTCTTCCTGATTTGCTAGAAGTTTGGCTTTTGCTGCTGCTGCAGCAAGTGTAGAAACTGCAGCACGTTTCACTTTCTCAAAACTGCTATCCTGTTTAGTCTCAGTACCATCATCTTCCACTTTTGCTCCATTATCTGCATGATCTTTACCTGCCCCTGTATGTTGATTTTTGTGGATTAAACTTGAAATATGACAAAGACTCCTCAATAATTGAGTTAGACCTTAATTGCTCCAGTACATCTCAAATTACATTTTATGAACAACTATGGCATGTCTTCCTCTCTTTTTTGTGTATGTGTGTGGATGAGAGAGGGAGAGAAGGTGAGAGAGAGAGAGAGAGACCTGTATTTGGACCATTTTCAGCACCAGAATTTGATACAACAGGATTTGAAGGTGACATCATATCTACATCCTTTTCTGTCCCATTACATTGGGATGATTTTGACGTAATTAGTGGCTGAGAGTCAATCTTTTCCGATGGCAAGGAATTAGAAACTCCATCAACATCCATTACTGAGTCCGTTGTTTCTAGAGATTCACAAGCTGGATTTGTAGGCTCTGGATTTTGAGGCTTGCTCTTAGTTGAGGGAATAGAATTAGAAACCATTTCAGCATCTTTTGATGTGTCTGATAGAAGAGAATCAGACACATGTTTGTCTTTTACAGAAGGGCAAGATTCTTCAATTAAAGTTTCCTCCTGAGCCTTGTCAGAACAAAGTGGAATTTCAGCCTTGGATGTTGAACCACCTGAATTATGCAGAGTGGCTGGTGCTTGATCATTGGGTAGCTTTGCATTGTTGGGATCATTACCATTGTCAAGCCCACCTTCATGATTACTCACTGCTTGCTCCTTTGAAGAAATGGGTTTTTCCAAGGCTCCATCATCTGTAGAAGCCGGCTGTCCCTTGACTTCTAAAGCATTAGTTTCAATTTTTGTATTACTGTGATCATTCGGTAAATCTTTATCCTCCAATGTTGGTTTATCCTGTTTTACATTTACTTCATCCTGATCTCCCTCACTTTTAGAATCCCTATGATCCATTCAGACATAACATTGTTAGTCCCAATCAACAACTGGACTAGTTATGGAACTACCAAAATGCAAACTCTCCATATAAAGTTCTAAATAGATCACATACCTTTCAGAATTAGTCGGTTCCTTCTCATTATCTGGGGGATCTTTTAAAAGAAAGCAACACCTTGCCGCAAGCTCGGTGCCAGGTGAATTTCTTGACATGGATTTTATGGAGCTATGAGCTGAAGCAACAGCCACATCAGAACCCACCAAGTGTGCAAGGAAAGTTGCCTGTTGAAGAAGGCAACATAATATTACTTAGTAAGGGAGAATGTGTTAAACTTAAAACATGGAAAAGATATACATGAAATGACACAAGGAAACAGAAAGATTGTATATAACGTAGTAAACATTATTTAACAGTCTAGTGAACACTAGCAATTTTATTTTGCAACACTTGGACAGACATGACCCAGTGCACAACCAACAGTCACATACTTACAGCTAAATATAATAATTAATTGTTGTGCTGAAGATAGGGGACTTACATTAAATAATTTGAAGTGGATACTCATAGCATACCCCAAAAATACAGAATCAAGTGCTACTATTCATGCACTGAAACATTCAACTTACCAGTGCCATGACAGGATTACCCACTTCAGCAAATGAAGAAGGGCCTTCAGGTCCAGGAGAATAACCAACAGCTGCAAATGCTTCCTTAAGAGCATTTATAGCACAGTCATTGCCTGCTTCTTGATCAATCTTTACCTTAACAGCATCTTCTGATTTAGAAGTTCCCTCGGTAGATTTCTCATCACTGCCTTCTTGTAACTTTGTAGTCTCCTCCTGATTCACTTTCACTTCAAGATCTTCAGCCTTGGAAGTTTTATCATTGTCTTTGATGCCATCACTAGTATCATTCTCAATACATTCTGAAGCATCCTTGTCCATAGATGAGTCATTGTTTGTTGCAACTGGATCCACAGTTTCTTTGCAAACAGCAACAACATCATCATCACAGTCAACAAAGGTATCCTCAATTGGCATTTGAACAAAGTGTAATATGCACTGAGCTTTTGTTTTTGTTCCAACATGTTCTGCAATTTCATTCCAATTTTCTTTATAAAGTTCTAATGCTTCAAGGAGCAGAAGAGTCTCTTGATCAGTCCACTTTCCACCATTAACCCCTGCAACTTCAGCTGGTTCCATGAGTATAAAATCCAACGAAGACATGCCAGAGCCAAATCTTCTATTACTAAAGCAGTCGGTACATAGATCAAAATCTGCCTGTCAGGACACATCACAAAATATACAACATGAAGTGCAGGAGCAAATTAAATAATCATGAATAGCCACATTCCAACAATAAATTAGTGATAATTCAACTAAAGAGAGAAGCAGTTAACCAGTCTGTTGTTAAGTAAATTACAGAAACCATTGTACCACAAAACCAATCTATATAAACAATGACATTTCAAATCAGCAAACAGTTAGCCTCTCTTGATGAATGATTCGTTTGCAAGTTCACTAGTATTTGAGAAGGTTTCAGAAACTGACTGTAGCTGTTCCACTTTTCTAGAAATGTTCCTATATGGTTGGCATTTAACCAAAAACATTTTGAAAAATCTAAATCAATTCAGATAAGATTGTAAACTGATTCCATGACATCAAGCTACAAAGTTAATTAATGGAAAACATTTATTGGATGCATCATAAATATGTGCAAATAATTTAACTCCTCACTAAAAATGCGAGGTAAACCACAAACACACCAACCAATGGAAATAATGCTACAACTTTTAAAAGAGGACCAAGTTTGGGACAATTGCATTTGAGTAGTATACAAGGGATAATTAATAAATATTTTGAAAGTCATATCTTCAGTATATCACTATAACGTGCACTTCGATCGCTTATTCAGTTATAGATACCAACCTGCTTCTGGCAATGGTAACGTTTGCGAGAACAATCAGCAGAACAAGAGTTGCAATGGTACTCAAGCATCTCAACTGCTGGCCCCTCTTGTTTCACCAACTCTTCAGCAATTGTAGACTCCGGAAACAAGCCAGAGGTAGTAGCTGGAGTCATTTGGCTAGACCTTTGAACAGGTGGACATAATTGGAGAGTTTCAAAGTGATACAATTTTTCAAGCAATGAATTCTTTTCAGCTTCTCCATCATCACTGCCAGTGGCCATAGCAGAATCCATTGAAGGGAATGGGTGGAAGTTAATTAAACCCCAATAGTCCAAAAACTCCATTACCTCTTGCCTAGCATCTGAGTCTCCAACATTAAGCTGTGACATATCTTTCAATTCAATTTGTACGTTTGGATTTGAATGAAACTTCTTCATTATCCAATTCCTTATCTCCATGTATACATCAGGAGTCCGATTATCAGTCTTGCTATTAAAGAAAGAAGGCAACATTTGCTTCTCAATTGGATGAATACATGACCATGAAAACCAACCTGAAATCGAATTCCAAAGAAAAAACTGGGTAACTTAAAAATAAACTTTTATACCTTTGGGTCAACACTTAAAATATGCTTATTGCAATTAAATATTGATCCAATAGAAAATCAACCATTGGGACACTTGGGGAACCAAGCATTTGCATAACAGTATTACTAGTATCTTGTTGGACAGCAGAAGCATTGTACTTACAACTAACTAACATAACCTGGTGCCAGAAGGCTCCTCGCTATGCGAAGAGTCATTGTACGCAATCTTACCCTTGCAACGAGGTTGTTTCCAGATTCGAACCCATGACCCACCGGTAATCAAGGCACAACTTTACCATTACACCAGGGCTCGCTCTCATGATAGAAATTAGTAATTAGACTACTCCCTTCTTTAGATTATGCAACATACTTTACTCCCAAACCCAGTGGTAAGGATGATACGTTGGCTGTGTGGTTTTGTTCTTGTTTAGACTAAAGAAAAATCCAAAAAATTAAACAGAAACACTCAATCGACATCCACACAATTCTTCCTGATCTTCCTTACACCTATCTACCACGAAAGACTACAAAACATTCAAGTTAAAAGCTCAACATAAGGATTCCAACAATAATCTTATGAATAAAGGTCTGTTGAGGCGGGAAAAAACAATACAAAAAACAATAATTCATTAATCATTAGTGAACCAAAAACGGGAAGCAAGGAGTCACACTGTTATTGGTTACTTTACTTTTCCTTTTATTGGCTAATAGCTATTTTGCTAAGTCACATTAGGGGAAGGTCGACTCGGCCTAGTAAAGTTTCAGAATTTAGAACAACCACACGCAATTTCCCACACCAATCCTCCTCTATCCATAGCACGACTCAAATGTAATTAAGAAAAACAGCTCAGTTCGGGAAATGAAGAATATTTTATGGAATGGGAAGAAGAGCAGCACAATAAAGAAGAGCAAACTACAAATGGTAAAAACATAACCTGAGAGAACCTATCATGCACCAGTTCAGCCGAATCACTCGTTCATTCCAGAACAAAAAGTGAACAAAAATGACATAAAATCAAACACATGATGTTTTCTAACACTATCCACTGCAATTGAAGCCCTAAACCTAAACAGAAGCAAATTAGGGTTTGAGAAGAGGCACAAAGTCTCACCGCTGTGAGTGGGAACCACGTGAGCATTGGCACCGCGAGATCTGATAGCTTCGAATTCGGCTTCAATCGCGGCCTCGAGAGTCTCCCACTCGCTCTCCTTCTTGAGCTGCTCAGCGAGCGCGGCGGACTCGGCGGCGGAAGGGTGGGCGCGTTCAGAGCGTTTGACGGCGGCGGGAGCGGAAGCGCCGGCGGAAGAGGAGGCGGAGGCGAGGTTGTTGGGGGTTTGGCGGGCCCTGGTGAGGGGGCCATTGTGGAGGGGAGGAGGGTGGAGCGGTGAGGCCTTGTCGCGAGAGGCGCGTTTGGAGGGCGCGGAGGAGGAACCGGAGGCGCTGAGGGCGCCGGACTTCCTCTTGTTGGCTCCGGCGCGGCGGCGAGAGGTTGCGGGCTCTGATGCCGGCGAATCGGCGGCGGAGGGAGCGGCGTCGCGGCGTTTCTCCTCCATCGAGACGAGAAGGAGAAAAGGGGGGTTAGGGAAAAAAAATATTTGGGTGAGTGAAACTGTGGTGGTGCTGGGCTGTCTTCCAAACATATACGTCACTCACTGCCCTTCTTTTTGTTATTTCCACTCACTCCACTCCCTATGGCTATGTAATGGGGAATTGGATCTCTCCATTTCCTCTTTTCATCTTCATTACACAAAACATTGTTTTTTTTTTAATTTTTTTTTAATTTTTGTCTTTAACCTTTAAGAGTAAAGTGTATTAACTATTAACATTTTATGAGATTGCATAAATTTTTCTATCTTTTTTCCAATTTTACACTAACGTCTTTGATTGTTTTAAAAATATTACATTATTATAACATATTTTCCATTTGATGTAAATGTTAAAAAAAAATAGATAAATTTTATGAAATCTCACTAAACTTCAGCATCATGTGTTGTTTCAAGTGAAAATTAAGCAATGAAAGTGTTTCATTGCTGAAAGTAATTAAAATACTTTCTATGATTTGTTTTAGCTAAAATAAATGGTTGCTTCTTGATTTTTACTTTCAACAAAAAATGAAGTGGAAATTATATGAAAGTTTAATTTTTAATAAATTATTTTTTTATATAATTATGTGTGTTTTACCTTTTATAAACTCAAAGTCTTTATTATCGTTTTTAACGATTTCATGAAACTTGTTTGACTCGTCTTTTGTAAGTTTAAAATTTTCATTATTATCTTTAACAATTTCATTGAATTTGAGTACATGTGTTTTAATATACATAATTGTGATTTTCCATTACAATTCTTAATTTGTGTTATTTAAAATGTTAGGTTTCAAGTAGACATAATGCACAATTTCTTTTATAATAGTCCCTTTCATCTATTTGTATTTTAAGAAGCCATAATCGATTATGCTTCCTTGCCTCACAAGCTCATGATAATCAATTATGATAACATGCATAATCTATTTTGTAACCAAAAATTAACAGCAAAATGGGTTGTGATAATGGTAAGAGTACGTAAATGATAAAGAAAATTTGGTTACAAACACATTAAAGAACATACTTAACATAGTGACAAAATTTATATTTACTCTCAAAATCAAGTTATGGAACCCTATAATAAAGATAATTGTTGACGGAATATTTTATAATTCATTCTTTAATGTATTTTTTAATTATTATTACTCTATTCTTCAATATATATTTACTTTAAAAATTTATCCATTAATAACATAACTAAATTGATTTAAGAACAAGTTATAAACAAAGAAAATGCGTAAATAATATAATATGATAACGAGATGGGTTCTTATGCCTTTATATTTTCTGTCTTATTTTTCTATTTTAATAATTTATTAATTAATTAAAACGACCACATGCTAAATGGAATTAGATAAAAAAAATGTTAAATGGAATAAGATAAATTTGTACGGTATTGATAGTGGCAAAATGATTTTTTTTTTTTCTAAATGAGGGTAGATTGAATTTTTGTTATTTTTTTACTTTTAGTTTTTTATTATTTACCTAACTACCTTAATTCAAATATTTCATTTTTTTTCTAACTGACAAAGTATAAATTTAGTCTTTAATTTTATTATGTGACAATTAATTATGCCCTTAACATTGAAGATTAAATTTAGTGAAGATCATTAAATTTAGAAAACAAATTGATAATGATTGTCAAGTTTTTTTTTTCTGAATTTTGTCAAGTTTTTTTGTGGACAGAAGATAATGATTGTGAATTTCAAGGATTAAATTATTTGATTACTGTATATAACATGGCAGACTGAATTAAATGGTATATCAATTTCAGAGACTAAATTATTAACAGTTACTATTAGCAATCATAAATAAAAGTTAGTGACTATATTTTATTTTTTATAATTCTAAAGACTAAATCAATGTATTTATAATTTTAGGGACTTATTTTACATATCTTTCACACTAAATATAAAGACATAATAAAATTACACAAAATTCAGCAAAAAAAAAAAGAAGTTACACAAATATATCAAATGAGAAAGAATATGGTCACTGCTGGTGTGAAGGATGGCAAAAGAGAAGGCAAAGACTAAAGAGGAAGACAAAATCAACAAAAGTATTCAGATGAAATAATGGATAAATCATGTGCTGTCATGGCCAATTACTGTTAGTAATATTGCACATTCCTTTGCTGTGATATAATGATAATGATTTCACGTGGGAAATCTAGTTGAAAAACTACACTCTGGATTCTAGTTCTATTCAAACAAAGTTCAGTCAAAGATTCTTTATTTAGTACCCTTGGCAGTTGCAACCATTTGCAACTGAACCGAAACAGTGGAGTACATGTTAGTTTGTTGTCAAATCTGCAATGTCATTGAAAATAGATGTAATGTTCCCGCAAAGAACAATAACATCGGGTAAAATTATTACGAGTACCCTGTTCTTCTGAAGTGGTTGGTTTGAAAATTAGAAAATTTAATATATTCTTTTTCAAATTCGTATACGGAATTTGTAATAAATTAGTAACTTAGGTATCATGTTCAATCAAATGATTTAAACACAGCTAAATTCTTAATTGCTGCTAAGTATCAATGGATGTCTTCGGTAGAATTTATTATTATATATTGCTACAAAAATGGTTAAAGTTTTTTAATTAGAATTTGTTATCAGAGCCTTGATAGGGCAGGGAGCACAACATGATCGAAGATATAATGATGATATTTTTTTTGTCCTTTTTATTTATTATTGCTTTACTTTATATACGTTTTTATGCATTTTGCTTTTTTTTTGGGGTGTTTTTTGTTTTTGTTTTTGGTCTATTAATGAAATGGGCCTATGCAGCCCATGTTGACATTTTGTAACAAGACCCTTTTTTTAACGGGCTCAAATGGTCCAAAATAGAATTTCATTATTTGCAATAAAAATAAAAAGGTGAATAAAATTGACTGTTTACGCTTTATGGTGATATACTTAAGAAAAAATTGAAAATAAAAGGACTGTAATGTAGCAAAAAGTAATGAAACATGGCATCCTTATGCAAGTTTTAAAAAGTTGGGGTCATTTTTTAAAACTTTCTAACCCCTGCAAAACCTGCAATAAGAGGTCAATATTAAAGAAGATGAATATTTACAAAAAAAAAATTATGTGTGTGATAGAATTAGGAAGTCATTGTTTCACTTATCTTGTATTTTCAGAAATATAAAAGTATAAATATTTGTTAGGAGGTTATCAAGAAAATATTTCAAAGTATCTTTCATTTCTAGAAAAATTATACTCTCATCATGTTTACATAATTTTTATTCTCATGTTAATATTTTATGGAATGTGACAAATTATTCTCTAATTCCGCTGTAACTTTCATATTTACTTTTATTTTTTATTCATTATTTTAAAACTTTAAAAATATTTATAAGAATATTAAAAATTAACCAAATACATCTTTATATATGCCAAGAAATAACATTCTCAATTATAATATTCCTAAGGATGTAATTATTGGAAATGCAAAATAATTCCGTAAAACAAACGTACCCTTAAAAGTTAAAATCCTCCTTCATTTGCCCTTAAAAGTTTTAAAGCAGACGCTCCATTTATTTTACTTGCCGTGGTTGTTTGAAAAAAATATGAAAAAAAATTAGTTGAGTGAGAGATAAAAACTTCAAATAATTTATTTTTATCACAATTAAATCATAACTAAGATATCATTAAGAATTTTAAATATTCTTGTGTTGGTAATACATAATATAATAATATATTAATGCTACTATAAATTTCATATTATCAAAAAAATAAAAAAAGTAAAATTCATGAATAACAACAATGAATCATATTATAAATCCTTATTAATTTATTTCACGTTTTCTCTCATATATCGAGATAAAAATTAGAAGAAAAAAAGTGTAAAAGGTTTTTATATTTATTCAATTACAATCTGCTATATATTAGTGTAAAAACTTATACTGAAGATACATGCCTATTAACTCCAAAATTTAGTTTAGAGTCCTTAAAAAAATTAGCTAAAAAAAAACTCTAAAATTTAACGTGAGGGTACTATACGATTAAAAAACCATGGTTAATATGTCATGGAATGCATTACAAACACTACCCACGATTTTTTTTTTATTATAACGATGGATCGGTGATGTTTGTTGCTTCTATGTTCATCGAGTGACGAGTGAATTCAGCAATGGCAACCGTTTTTTAAAACTATACAACATTAGTTTCTGAACAGAGTTTTTGTGCTAATATCATCTATTCAACCTCAAGTTTCTAAAATTACATGTTACAGAGGTTGCCAGTTATAAATTCCAAGAATCCTAACATGCTCTGAATATATTTTAGAATATCTATGTCCTCATTTTTCTTACTTAAGTATTTTTAATTAGACCCAAAATATATTACAAATAGACCCCACCTAGCTATTACTGTTTCCTAGAATATATAGGGGTTAATGACTTAAAACGTGTGCTTCATGCTGCTACTGGAATTGATTAAGGACAAGTGGACAACTGATTTGTTCCTGGGATTGATCTTCACTTCAGCTGATTTTGGTTGCTGGCTTTGTTCAGTGTAATTAAATAGTAGTGGCATGCATTTGCTTAAATGAAAAATGGGTGAAGGGTGGTTCTGAATTTGAGGTTTCAATTCATGAGAGTAAAATGAAAGCAAAGATTGGAATGGGTCACGTACTTCAATTAAAAGGAAGCATGGAGGTTGACCCTTCAGGTGAACGTATTTGTATAATAAGGTTTTATGATTGAAAGTAGAACAACCATGGGGGTAGAGGTGAGTTTTCTCTGGTTGCTGTGATGGGTTTTAATTTTTAGAACAACGGTGCAAAATAAATAATTTTTTTTCTGAAAGTTATTATTGAAAATTTTCAAAACTTTTTACTCAAACGTTAACCTCTTTATCAATTTATGATCAATTCATCCCAACTATATATATTTTTTTAATATATCGAAGGCAATTTTATAATTCATTTATGCTCTTCAAAACATCAGTCATTGATCAATATTTATCCCAAAATCTTTAGTGACAATGGTTCTATCTTTCCTAATAAATACAGAATATATTTTTCAGCTAATCAGCTGACTTATATAAATTTGCAACTTTTGCTCCTAGTTCAGCTAGTAATTAATATACAGTATGGATTTTTTTTAACGAACACATGGAAATTAGAATAATCACCAAAGCTTTAATTGATGCAATAAATAAATGTATGAAAAACACTCATAATTGATGCTAAATCAATTTAATCTGCATGTCATTGTCTTTATTCCGAATTGAAAAGCAAAGAATGAGCATTCCCTGATTCCCGCAGTCTAAGACAGGATTCGGACAGCTAGCCCTTGATATTTGTCGAGCACCGGTTCATTATTTGAGCAATGGACCGATTATTAATATATAGAATTTTAATGGGCATTGCTCAATCAAATGGTGTATTTTAATTTTCTAGTTATATTTATCTTTTAATTATTAAATTGTATTTTTAAATTATCTTTAATTAATTAAATATGAATAAATAGAAATATATGATTTTATGTTTGTAATAAGTAAAATATATTTAAGTAATTTGATTTTTTTTGAAAAATTATAAAAATGAAAGTAAACTATTGGTGATAACCTCAATGATAAGAACAATATACAAAAAAAATATGAAAAAATTGCCCGTTATTATTATTATTATAAATCACCCATTATTTTGAAAAAATACCTTAAGTTATTCAGAAACAATAATGCATCGGACCATATTATTTATTGGATACACTTGTACAACATATATTTGCTTTCCTTTTAGTTACATTAATACAACTCGGAATTGAAAATTATTAAATAGACTTGAGAGTGAAGAAATGAAGAAAAAAGAAGAAATCATGAGTTTCAATTGTCTTACTTACAAAACTAATAACTAAAATTGACATAAAAAAACATTAATGCATTGATAGTAGCGTCCATTTCTATTTTTATTTTTACTTTTTTTTAAAAAAAAATATACTATAAACTCATACTACTTCTTTTATTTTATAATAGCTGTCATATAAGAAAAAATAAGTTTCAAAATAATTATTATTTTATCTTTTTTATGTCATTTTAATTATTTTTTATTTATTTATATTACTTATAATATTAATGATAAACAATAAAATCTATAAATAAATTAATTTTTAATTTATAAAATTGTTACTTATTTCCATTTATTGATATTTTTTTAGTTTTTGTAATAAAATTTAGGACTATAAATATTATGAAAAAGGAAAAGTAAAATGCATGTCCTAGTTTTGTCATTCAAGACTAAGCACCCGACTAAGCATTGGGCAAAAACTAGGCAGGCGGTGTTTCACTTTATGATTATTGAATTAAAAAGTTTCAAAGCGAACTCTTTAGATTAAAGAGTGTTTTTTTATATTATGATATTAATGTGAAATATTCATCATTTTTATTAAAAAAGTGAAAAGTGAATAGATAATTTTTAGTAAATTTTTTTTTCTTAATTATATTTTCTTTTATAAAATTTGAACTTGAAATTTTATTTTAGGAATCTGAGCCCAATTTTATTTGGAGCAACAACATCTTGATAGATTAAAGAGTTAATTTTTTTGAAAGGAAGATTAAAGAGTTAATATAAACCCTTTAATAGTGAGCATTATAGTGGTTAGATTAAAGGTGACTTGGTAGATGGTATGGTGGGAGTTGATTCGAATATGGTTCTCATCATACACTATTTTACGTATTATCTTTAAGTGTGTATTTGAATTTTAATTGGGGGAGCTAGAAAGTAGTTTTGCTCTCAAAGCAACAAATATTTCCTTCTTAATTTGTGCATTTGAATCCGCAAATTAAATATACATTGAAATTCATAGGTTTTATTATTTTTTTTCCTAATTTATTTTTTAAGTTTAATTTGATTCTCTTATTAATTATTTAAATATTTATAGTTTCAATTAAGTCTTTTACTTTTAAAATGTTTAATTATGTCTTTTATTTTAAAAAATGGATTTAATTTTGTAGTGAAAAATGAATTTAATTTGATCTCATTTAAAATAAACTTTTGTCCTATTTTTAAAATTTTTTGGAGTAGATAGATGAAAAATGAGACCAATATTGAATTATTTAAAAAATAAAGAACCTAATTGTACTATATTTTAAATAAACACAAGACCTAATTTAAATCTTTACGTAATAAGATGACTCAATTGAACTTAAAAAAATTAAAAGACTAAAAAAATAATTAAAGCAAATATATATTTTTATTTTTCCAACTTTTAGTCCAACATAGCCGAAGTTATTCAAAATCTATAATACTTCACACCCTATTTATTCATAGGATACATTGATATGGAGCACGATTTTCTTCGACTGTATTATACAATTACTTGATTTTCATTTAATCACTATACTTGGTAGCACTTGCTTTAGGTTCAGAATCGTACTTGGTATTTGACCTGGATGCAAAGTCATCATACTTGCTAATATTTGGTCTCGGTTCAAAATCATCGTTTTTGGTAATGCTTGATTTGAGTTCTAAATCATCATATTTGGTAACACTTGGTCTCGATTCAAAATCATCATTCTCGGTAACGCTTGACCTGAGTTCAAAGTCATCATACTTGCTAATATTTGGTCTCGGTTCAAAATCATCATTCTCGGTAACGCTTGACCTGAGTTCAAAATCATCATATTTGGTAGCACTTGGTCTCGGTTCAAAATCATTGTTCTTGGTAACGCTTGACTTGAGTTCAAAATCATCATACTTAGTAACACTTGGTCTCGATTCAAAATCATCGTTCTTGATAATGCTTGACTTGAATTCCAAATCATCATATTTGGTAACACTTGGTATGGGTTCGAAGTCACTGTTAACTTGTGTATTTGTAACTAGAGACTCTTCACAATGGTTTTTGGAACCTTTACCAAGCTGCTCTTGAGTCTTAGGGTTATTTTCAGATTGAAATGAAACAAGACCTTGAAGTCCTTCTGGCATTTCCTGATCTTTCATGATCATTTTCCAATATTCCCCTGGATCTTTTCTTGATTCCGTAGTGGCAGCTAACTTCTCCACAAAATTTGCGCATATAGAGAAAATTAACAAAAAGGGAAACGTTTGTCAAAATGTTATCTCCATGCCTAACTAACCCAAGATGCCCATGCACAATATAATTTCAAACTAATACTAGATAATTCGATCAAAATGCCAATAGTAGAGTTGAAAACTATATTAGATTAAAGTTTTAACCGATTCTACAAATAATCATGATTTTTTACACCCTTTTCTTATACTATATTCTTACACTTTATAAACATTGGTGAAAAGATTTTTACCATAAAAAAACGCGTAAAGCAAGGTAGTTGAGATTCAAGCATAAGTAGTGTAATAAAAAAATGTGATAGGATATTTATCATTTAGAAGTAGGGAAGCAAATATTAAAAAGAACCTTGGACTACATGACGTTTGAATAGTTTAGCATTATAAATAAATAATTTTGGCAAGACATTCTGATTTCTCCTCATTTTGTCAAGCTTATTTAGATTCCTTCACCCCCCTAATACTGATAAATTAAACGTATCCATTTAAATCCCTAAATACTGTGAGGAATGGAAAATAACTAAATAATATCAAGAGAAGGAAAGATAATAAAAATTGTGATACAATGGAAGGTGAACATACCAAGAAAGCAAATAGAAGAGGAAGCAAAGCAAGAGCAGGCCTCATTGTCAATTCAATAATATATAGAACGCCTCTCGCTTCGTTTGTATTTTGGATTGTATAGCTCACTGCCTATTTATAGGGGGATAGCCAACTCACATATGATGTCATATTTATATGTTAATGCACAGTTGTTAGAACATTATTGAAACCACTGAGAATTGACCCACTACCATCAGGGTTATATCCAGAAAACATGCGAACGAGTAGAAATGTACATCAATCAATCAATCAGTGTCAGTGTGAGTAGTTGTTGTCAATTTTTGAAATTGTTATAGATCTCTTATATCTTATATTTAAGATTGATTTTTATGAATAAAAAAATTGTATTAAAATCAATTTAAAACAATTTTGGGACTTATCCACGTTATCCAAGGATAAAATAAATAATTTGCCAAAATAATTCATAACAAAATTTTCCACCCGTAGCACAAAATAAATTTAATCTTATATTCAAATACGGTTTTTTTATCTCAAGATTTTTATTTAAATCTGCAAATAAGAACTTCATTAAAATAAAGGATATGAGTACAAGCGATACCCACCCTTACAACATATACAAGTCCATATCCTCTATCCAAAGAAGATAGATCTCGAAACTCCCAACTCAAAGTATATCGATCTCCAGATCGAATTGTATAATTTTTTTTTAGTGTGAGAGATGAAATACTATCTTTTTATCAATAAATATTTATTTATTTGTTTTTTTAGAAATATTTGTTGAGGATTTAAACATATGATTTTTTCTTCTTTCTTTTTTTCTTTATTATTTTTTAACCATCACCAAGTCAATGTTATATATGCTAGATGAAATACTACATAATGAAGTGTAACTAAAAAATGGTGGAAATTAACTTGTCCCACCTATATCTTTAAATTGAAGGCTTTATTGAGAAAATATATATCTCCATATATTGATGAAAAATGATGAAATGAGTATGTGAGATAAAGAGATCCAATTCTATTTATTTTTCAAACACAAATAATAGTATATTTTATAACTCATGTCCTTCTTTTTCCCTCATTGCTTCTTTTTTTCTTTTCATGTAAAATGAGAGAAGATGGCTGTCACCTTATAGACATGTGCATGCTAGCAAGGGAGTAATATTAGATCAATAATTATCACGCCATAAATGTTTTGCTCATGAAAAGTGTTACATATGCAAATAAAGCTGGATCACGACTTCATAAAGAAAATTTTCTGTTGATCCTATCGATTGTGGTAAATCCAACATTAAATATAATTATGTCGTAGGTAGGTTGCTTTAGCACGTTTTTTATTTTCAATTATATCATAGGATTTTCTTTTGATACTGCTGATTGGGACAAATCATGTTATATAATTATATCGTACGCATCATAAATAGGATTTACAATAAAAATAAAATAACCGATTAAAATATATCATCTCTGGGTGCAAAAGTAAATCAATATCTATATTTGTATGGACACGAAGACAAGATTTGGTGAATCGGATCGGATCAAACTTGATCCTTCCTATGTATAGAATAAAGAGCATCATGACAATAACTATTAATAACATTCATTGGATAATTGAAATATTGAATATGGGTTCATTATATATCGATTAAGTTTGTGTTTCTTCTACTCCCAATACTTTAATATATCTTAGACAAACACCAAATAATGACTAATTAATTAATTAATTTAATTTGCCGACATTGGAAAGAAAATGGTTAAAAATTGATATTTCTAATCCTACCATGGATTTATATTAAAAAATAATTATATTAATTATTTATATTCACTACAATTAATTTTATGTAATTTAATAATAATTGAGTGATTGATAATTGTTATGCATATATAATTTATATATTTAAATCTCATAATAGTTATTTACTTTTCTCTCTTTTAATGCTTCTTTTGGGTTAAAATATTAGGAATTTAGTTTCTTTTGAATTTTTATCCCGTGGATGCTAAAGTTAATTAATTTACATTTTTTGTTGTATTTTTTTTTGTAAAATTACATGGTAGGAAGCCTGAAAGATGGTTGAAGAATTGAAGCAGCGCGCTCAGCATATCAATAATCGCTCAACGCAAGGAAGGAGCCAATCCAGTGACTTTGCGCGTGTCTGATGGCTTAGCCTGCATCTGGCGACTTAGCGCGCATCTAGCAGCTTAGTGTGGTCACTTATACCAGTTTGACTTTGTATGTGCGCTCAACGCACACATACAGACTTAGCACACAATCAATGCTAAAAAACATGACCGTACCACATTAAAGGAGAAAACTTGGTAAAAAAAACAGCTGAGACCAAATAGGAGAGCTAGGGCACGAGACAAGAGAGGAAACCCACTCACTCGGGCACCATTTCCTCCATTTTCTTCCATTTTTTCCATCCCTCTTGTTTTCTTTTTGTATTTTAAGCCTCTCATAACAATGAGAGGCTAAATCATCCCATTGTTGGGAACTCAACAACCAAACATTCTTGATGTAATGATTTTTATTATCTGTTTAATGTTATTTTGATGTTATTGTTTCTTTTCTGAGTTCATTGTCATGTTTATGATTAGATCACCCATGCTCACGTAGTGTTATAGGGTTTATGTATTGGAAAATATTTATATCCTAAGAACTTGAAAAGAGCATCTAGATAGTCATGTCTAGGGATAAAATGATATTATTTAGGCTTATCTATGCATCTTTATTCCCAAAGCAAATTATTTGATGTAACTATTAAGGGATTAGGAGTAAAATTGGATAATTTAGACTATTTTACATGAGGGATCATGATTGTGGTAGATTAGCAAATGAAAGTAATAATTGAAATAATGTTAAATGATGAAAAATCTCCAACATTGCATTAAAAATAGTTTCAGTAAGCCGAACACCCAACACATCACGAAACTCTGCATCAATCGACAACTTACCACCCCAACGTTCATCATTACTTAACAAATATCGAATTTAGTTTAATATTTGCTTAAAATTTGAGATATACAAACTTTGAGTACAGTCAAAATTCCTGTGAACTCAACACTTGAACTTACCATCTTAATTATTATTTGAATGAATTGGTACACTTGTCAAAAAATTAACATTAACCTGATAGATTATCAGATACTTTATAATTATTAGCTCATTAGGAGTTAATGGACAATTAATGAAAATTCCAATAGGTTATTAATAAATAAAGATTATTGGTTTTAATCTAATATAACATAATCACATTTTTATTTTCCTTTCTCTCTATTTGGAAGAAATTAGGTACCTTTTTTTTTATAATGATTCCTAATTTTAGTTTGTGATTTCCTGTCTTTATTCTTTCACTTCATATAATATTTAAGTAGTGAATATCTATAATTCATATATATTAATCACTATATCCTTAACAATATATATCTAACATGTTATATATACATCTTTAATAATATATTATTTCTGATTTTATATATAAGAAATAAATATTTAATTTATTAAGATTAATGCAAATAATTAAATTAGATAATTTTAACAATATTCCCCCAAAAAATATAATTTTAATAATTAAATTAGATACTTATATAATGCATTCTTTTAAATACTTAATTTATGGTTGTCATGTCAGAGTACAGGCTGCATTTTTAGCTTCTCATGCAGATGTAGCTTTTGCATAAGGAATATACTCTTCACACATTAAAGTCTGGTTACTTGGTGCTTCAAAAATCACACAAGTTGTGTTTCATGTACTGCCATTTTAGATGCTTGAGTTAGATGCATGTGTATGGTACACTGATCGATGAATGAAATTTACAAGTCATCTGAGATTACTGTTAGGCGTATGACTTCTCTGAGCACGTATATACAAGACGATGCCAACTTTCATAAATTTCCAGTTGTATCATTTTTCTGGGCACAAGGTTTTTATTTTGTTTAATGTCTGTTTTTCTTTTTATTTTCTTTTGTGATTGACATAAGCTTTTAACTTGGTATATGATGTGCTAGCTATTAAGTTATAAAGCTGGTAAAAATTTGTGGGCAAAATTTAAATATAATCTAATTCTATCTAAATACTGTAACATTTTATTGGGTTGGATTATATCAAAGTTTTGAGAAAGTCATCCAAATCAAATCGCAAATTGTTTTGATCTTTGGGATGAATGACATTTTGCCTAATTTAAAAAACGATTCAAATCTATTCGCAATCTAAAACTGAAGAGAGAATGAAAAAGATATTAAAAAAAACATAATAATATAAAATATATATTTAGATTGTGAAAATACATGTACATAATACAAGTTATTATGTACTAGTAATAAATTGAAAAAAAAAAACTAGTAATTAATTCAAACTAGCTAGTTATAAGTACATGATCCAGCAATAATTAGGTTATGCATTATGAGTTTATGACCAAATTTAACTTTAAAACACGAATCAACCCAGATTATTTCGGATATGTTAGATTTATGAGTCAGGTACTTAGGTAAGGTTAGACTCGTGTTCACCCTTATCGCTTAATTTAGGTGTTGAAATGTCTTTTCAGTTATCGAACTAAATGTACTGATTTTCTATTTTCTGCATTATTAAAATGATTATTTTCTTATTATTTTTTTACTTATTATCAAATAATATGAAGATAATATTACGAGTTATTTAAAAATCTAATTTTAAGAATTAACTTTGAAAGTTAAAAAATAAAAAATAAATGTATTAGAATGATTTGGATTTTAAAGCACACAAAGAACAGCATTTCTATAATTAATCTAATTATGTGATAAGGAGTTCAAAGACCTGTGCATATGAAAAATATGTTGGGTTGGAATAAAAAGGTAAATCTCTTAAATGAATTTTAATATCTTAATGAATTAATTATTGAGTTTTGGTTGAAAAATACTTTGGGTTCATTTGTTTTTTTTACAATTATCAACTAATTAATCAAAAATCATATTTTGTTTCATACTAAAAGTAGTTATACAAAAATTAACAAACTTGATCATACATATTTGTTGTTGAATGAAAATATAAAATGTAGATATTATTTATATTTGTTCCTTATTTTCGATTAATGTTATAGAAAGTATTGGAAAACTGACGTAAATGAAACACATGTTTCTAATGATTCAAAATTGGTCTTATTTAATCTTATCTGAGTGTTCAGTAAGAAATTCATTACTCGAAACTATTTTTGAGCCACTAGGGTACGTGTTCGATAATACTGTGGTTTCTGTTCTTCCAGACTAAGGTAAACGAAAGTGCGCAATGCATGCAAGCAGCAAAATGGGTGAAAAATATAAACCTTGGATCATCTTTCTTCATCTACTAGTAATCACGGTACATTTAATGCCCAATATTTTCCTTGTAACATAATTTCATTTCAGTTTTCACTGTTAGATTCTTTAATTAACGAGTAATTAAGCCGATGTTTGCTGAGTTTTTTGTAGTGTTCCTGCAATAGAAGCTGCAGAGCCAGGGGATTGATTGAAACAGAAGACAAATTCTTCAAAGCAACCTCAAATGATCATCATGAAACAGAACATGCACATGCTCACTCTCACGTGGATCACATAGATCCTTCTGTGATGGTGTTTTTCACCATCGAAGATTTGAAGGTTGGGAAAACAATGCCTATTCATTTTCCCAAGAGGGACCCTGCAACATCCCCTAAGTTGTGGCCAAGAGAAGAAGCAGATTCACTTCCTTTCTCACTGAACAAACTCCCAAACCTTCTCAAAATCTTCTCTGTATCTCAAAACTCTCCCAAAGCCAAGGCCATGGAAGATACCCTTAGGGAATGTGAGACCAAACCCATCAAAGGAGAGGTAAAATTCTGTGCCACCTCTTTAGAATCCATGCTTGACTTCACTCAAAGCATTCTTGGCTTCACATCTGATCTAAAAGTTTTGTCCACCTCTCACCAAACCAAATCAAGTGTCACTTTCCAAAACTACACTATGTTAGAAAATATCATAGAAATCCCAGCTTCCAAGATGGTGGCTTGCCATACCATGCCTTACCCTTATACAGTTTTTTACTGCCACAGCCAAGAAAGTGAGAACAAGATTTATAGGGTCCCACTTGCTGGTGAAAATGGGGATAGGGTGGATGCTATGGTTGTTTGTCACATGGATACATCACAATGGGGGCATGGTCATGTTTCATTTCAAGTTCTGAAGGTCAAACCGGGAACCACTTCTGTGTGCCACTTTTTCCCAGCAGATCATCTCATCTGGGTTCCCAAACTGCAACCACAAGGTTTTGCAACCATGTGACTTTAGTGTTAGTGTTGTGTGCTTATAATTGTATCTCAAGACTGTTTGATGTTTGAGTTTTTCTTTCTTTGACTACTAAAAGATGTGCTCAGTGGGAGCTAAAGAAATAATGCAAAAACTTATTATCGGTTATTTGGCATATGTAAGATTGCTTGTTTTTTAATTTTCAGTATGAAGTGTGAACTAAGACACACATCTTTTAATTTTTTGGTTGAACTCTTTTATTGTTAAATAATTATAATTGGTGCTTTTTAGTTTTTACATTTAGAATCAATTACGGTATATATTGTACCGAATACAACCTTCGTCTTCTTTTTAGTTTTTTTTCAATGCCTAATCAATTAGTCTTTTAAGTAGGACTTTCGTCTTCTTGAGTCATAAGTACAATACAACCTTCTATTCATCTCCTGGTTTGCCTGAAGCCTTTCTTATCTTCAACAAATGGGTATTAACTTAGCTCTAAACCGATAACGTTGAACTTGAATCTACCATGCCTTTAATTTAGAATTTGTAGGAGCAAAATGCTGAAGTGCTTCTGGCATGAGTTTTGATTTAGAGTAGGAAGAAGAAAGCCCGTGTCAGGTTACAATTAATTACAAGGGATATATATCTTAATTTTTTTTTTGTCAATAACACAAATTAAGGCCCCCAATAAGCCGAAACACAAAACTCCAGCAGACAAAACCAAGTGATACATACGTTACGAAGTAAACATAGGAATATTAATGAAACCGTAGTTATGGAATTCCGTTTTCTTTAAAAAGTCTTTGTATAAGTAATTGCTGTATGGGTTTTTTTTTATTAAGTTACACATCCTTATTTTTCTTTATTTGTTTTATTACAAGTGTGTTAATAAATTATAATTAAAAAATATTTTCAAATACTTAACGGTATATAATTTATTAATACAGAGATTTGTTAACGTACTTACTTTTATTTTTTAATTTGAATGTGTTAACAAGTTATAATTAAAAAATATCTTAAAATACACTAATTTTTTTAGGCAAAAAAAAATATATATAATATAGTTCAATTTGTTAAGTAACGTGTGTGAATTAATATAAATTTTCTAAAGTTCAATTTTTACTAATAAAAAAATATAATTCTCAATGGACCGTACCATTAATGATCAATCTATATTGGAAGTATATAATTGTACCTCCATCTATCTTATTCTTTAGAGTGTATTTTTGCACTCTTATCTTCATTCACGAAGGATAAATAATAAGTTTATGTTTGACAAGATATTTTAGTTAATTTTTAACTTTTGTATTAACTAAAAAATTTATTTAATTTTTCTATTATTTTATACTTTTCAATTATTTTATTAATTTTATTGAATCCTTATAATTTAGTCAGATAATTTTTTTGTTTTTAGCCTATAACTTTCAACTAATATAAAAATCAACAAAAAACTATAATGGTAATCATGTAATGATAATTTGTCAATAGATGCGAATTCATTATCTATTAATAAAAAAAGTATATGAAAATGTGTTGATAATATTCTAAAAAAACTATTTAGAAGGTGTCATAAAACAAAAGCTAACAAAGTGGTAGATTGGGCACGCTGTACACAAGGTAACTTGTTCGAGAGATTTTGTGGAGAAGTCACGTGCTCCACAGTAGGGATCACTTGAACGATGATGAAAGCATGTGCTCTATATCAAACTTTCTTACCTATTTGAGAATGTTCCTCTATGGTACGTAATTTTATTTATTACAAGTTATTGATTAGGACAGGAATGATCCATGATTTTAATCAGGTGCAAAGAATAAGTTACCACCTAAAACTGAGTCCAAATCACAGAACAAATTCAGAGCAAGTCGATTAATATATACCAATTAAAGCTTTTGTGTTTAAGCATATTATAGGTCGAAGATTGAGTGGCATTGGTTTTAGTTGTTGGGGTTGAACGGCACGTCTTTAACTGCCATTCTATGAGTACATAGCCACAACTATAAGTCCTTTCTGATTTTAAAATCTTAAGCTGACAGTCAAATGTCAATTAGACTCATTAAAGTGCCCTTCAATTCTCAACCACTTTAAAATAAGGAGATTGAGGGAAACACGTACAACTAGAGATGCATGTGAAATCCCCTTTGTAATGTTTCTTGCTCAAATGAGTATTCCAACCACAGTCACATTTGGCATGAATATTGTGTGCCACTGTCCTCAAAGGATGAGATGCTCATTTGACCAAGCAATGTTAAAAAGTGGGAGGTGACCAACAACAACCACTTCGGTCTATTGTTTTTGGCTCAAACGTTTACTAACAACTAACAAACATTGTTTATTTCTAAAATGTGTCATCTTTGATCTCCCCAAATTCATTTCTTAAGGGGTACTTCATTGATTTACAAGTCTTCCTCCTTGCATCACTAGAAACTTTAATCAGTATTTATTTAAATTAAAAATTTCAATATGCTCTCTCTGCTTGCGTTAAAAAAAATGAGAAAAGAAAAACTTTGTATAGAAAAGAACCTTTTGCAGGTAAGAAGAAAAGAGGTGAGAAAAGATCTGATTCATTCCACGTCCTCTCTGGGGAGGAAAGTGAAAGTACACGATGGAATCATTCACTGAAATCCAGCAAGTAACGACAACATTACATAGTAGGGTACTTGCTTCTCTCTTTTCTCTCTCAAACTAAAAAAATAATATATTACAAATGTAAAAAATATGTTTAAATTTTTATTATATTTCAAATTTCTCTCTCTTTTAATTGTACAATTTATTGAACAAGTATCATTTTTCTTCTTTTAATATGCATTGTTTTTTTTAATGTATTTTAAACTTTAAAATATTTTTTATTTAACTAAAATATAATAGACTAAATATACTAAACTGAAATTAACATAAGTAAACTATAAACTATGATATTACATTATAAGAAACTGCCAAAAAAATATAAATATTCAATGCAGCAATGTCCTTACATTTAAATCCATTTTAAAGCAACTTGTGAAAAGTGCTACATATGTAAGCAGAGTCAGATCATGAACAAGATTTTCTTTTGATATTACAATAATATAATTACATCGTAGTCTACTAACTGTGTTTTTTTTATTATTTTAAATTACATCGTATGTTTTTTTATACAGCTGATTGGATAAATCCTATATTATATAATATAAGGTTTTACGATAAAACCAAAAATAATTGATTAAAATATATCATCTTTAGGAACATGATGGCAATAATTTAAAACATACATTGGACAATCCAATATGGGTTGATAGATTAGTTAAATGTTTCTTTCAACCCCTTCCTTCCCTCGCGCGCACACTTCAAAATATTTTAGACAACCTAATAAATACTAGTAATTAATTAATTTAAATGAATAGTGTCGATATTAGAAGTAAAATATTATTGAAACCATTATAAAAACGTAGTACTTTTTACAAAGGAAATGAGTAAAACTCAATTTAGGCGATTTTATGAAGTAATTAAGTAAGTTCTTTAATTACTTTAGTTTAAGTTAATTTACGGAAAGTTTGTGGACCGATATCTTAAATGTAACCAAATACATTTCACATAATGCAAGTTATATTTAGGCTCGAGAGTGTTCAAAACCTACAAATAAGTAAAAAATAAAACTAATTAATTCGATTGGATATTTTTTTTATCTAAATTTAAAATCTAATTCAATATAAGTAATATATATATATATATATATATATATATATATATATATATATATATATATATAATTTGACTTAAAGAATTCATATTAATCACACTTAATTAAAATTTTTCTTATATTATATATTTTGATGAATTCATAAATGGAAAAAAATTATAAAATGTTTCAATTCAGATTAATTTTTTTATATTAAAAATACATTTAAAACCAAATCTATTAAGTGATACAATGCGAAAATTTGTTCAATTGAATTAATTTGTTAACTTCCTCCCCTTAAAATCGATTCAGTTCAATCCTTAAAAACTCAATCATATTTCTCATGTGATACTCATGTTGTTTCAAATTTTAAATATGGGTTTGTGAAATTTTAGATCAAAGATAAATATATAACATATCTTTTACTTTATTTTAATGTTAATGTTTTGAGTACAAATATTTCCTTTCCTCCATTCAAACAAAGTAAAATGATATGTTAAATTTATACAATATTTATAAAATATTTTGTATATCTTTATTGCTTGCCTTTTAATTTAAAAGTTGGATTAAATACATAAAAATATGTTTAATTTGGCTGCAAAATAAAATCGGCTGCATTTTAAACACCATTCTATAGAAATAAAAAATCCTACTCCACTTGACAACATAAAGTCCAAATAAGTTATGTTAATTGGGTTAGGTACTATTTGTTTTTTTTTTTAATAATGCAACCTAAACCAGTCCAATCAAACTAAGACCAGAATGTAATCATTAAGTTTGTACGTATTTGAATTTGAAATTTTTTAAACATCTACATATATTTTAGTTTTCCTAAATATTAATCAAAGTAAAATAAAATAAAATAAAATAAAATAAAAGAAGCAAATAATTCAAACACGATCGACTTAATCGGATTTGCAAGTACATGATCCGGTAATAATTAGTGTATATATATTTTTTAAAAAAATCAAATTTAACTTAAACACATGAATTAATGTAGTTTATTTTGGGTACTGGGTAGAAATAGAATGATTGGAATTGAAGGTTAGGTTAGACTTATGCTAACTCTCATCGTTGATCAACACGATGAAATATTTTTTCAATTATTGAACAAAAAGTATTGATTATTTTAATTTATTACAATATTTTTTTATCATTTTACGTGTTATTTAATTAAATAATTTGAAGATAAAATATTTTAATTTCTATACAATATCAATGTTAAAAATTTCACACGATTAATTATTAAAAAATCATCACTAATATATCTTTTAAAATAAATTATTATATAAGTGAATAAATTTAGAATATGTAATGATTTGAAAATAGATGACACTGAAAAAAATGTTTATATCATTTGTGCATGCACTATTTTCAACACATTATTTAAAAACTTATTTTGATAGATTTTAAAGTTAAGAAAATATAAAAAATAATAAAATTAATTAGTTTTTATATTGTCCTTCATTCATAAATTTTTTTATGTATGACAATATTGTTGATTGTTATGACACATGGTTGTCAAAATTTTAGAGTGAATTCATAAACTCTTTTGAGTTTAATAGTTTACTTGATTCATAAAACAAATTCATTTTTTAATAAATTCGAAGCAGACTCGATAAATTTGTAATAGATTCATGTAAACTTGTAGAAGTCTACAAGTTCACTCTAAAGCTTGACAATCATGACTACACACAAATATTATATATAAAAGAGTCAAATATTGTGTAAATAAAATACAATGATACAAATATTACATGCGTAAAATATAAATGTTGCATAAAAATAGTCAACTACAACTCTAGAAGTTTTCATTTTCCTTTGATATGCACAATCTTCCTTTGTGCCACTTTACAAGATTTTCAATGTGTCTCGTGAGATTTCTAAGTGTCAGTTTTGCCCCTGACCATCCCTTTATGTCAACCATTGATTAAAATAACGCAGAAATTCTCTTGAACCTTTCCTATGGATAAGAATATATCATATTAAAGGAACAACACAATGTGATTGTCATAACATACATAATCAAAGTACATGATCATCATAATTAAGCCAACCCTGGTCACACTTCTCAGGAGATGGCACACGATCGTGAGAAATGCCTTGCATATATATGTATAAATTGTGGAGGAACCTTGTCAAATTAAAAGGTTCACAAGCATGGGTGATCCATACCTGATGTAGTTTGAGTATAGGGATACATCCTAAAAAAGGTAATGTTGTTTGTGATCTACATATGGCATCCAACACACATATTTTTTTTGTAGCATATCTAACACAGTGCGAAAAGAAACCACATCACTTGCACCTTTGAGACGTGTCCACAGACATGTACAAGGTGTGTCCTTAGTATATTTTGTCAACAAATTGTGGGAGCTAGCCAATAGCCAAAAAATGCTAAAATAAAGTCCATGTTGTAACACAATTATCATGATTAATTAAATTAACAGGAGTAAACAATGATTAATAATAAAATATAAATTTTGGTATCTATAGAAGAGTCATACAACATCTCATTTATCACATAATGTATACTAACATCATTAAAGTGCTCATATAGCTATGCTAAGGGAACTAGATCCCATGCATACCTACCACAGGTTTCGATAGTTCTGAGAATGTCACATCGGTACCATTGTTTCAATACGCTTAAGGGTAAGGCCCGGAAAATTTGTCCCGAATTAAATGTTTTCTGGGGAAGCTTTGTCACGACAAAATTCTGACAAATGCTAGGAGGTTGAGATTGGGACTTACTGATGAAAACTTATGTTGTTTATGTGTTAGTCAAGAGGAATCCTTGTTCCATCTGTTCAGGGACTGATGAAGTGAGACTGATATGGCAATACTTTATTCGAATGGATGGAGCTGGTGATTTTTACACGTGCCTTCAATGGAGAAAATGGCTACTCTCAAATATGGCTCGTGAACATGTAGTTTATGACATTAAGTGGAACCTTCTTTTTGGAGTTATTCTGAACTTGGTTTGGTGGAAACGAAATTGTTAAGTTTTCCAAAGTGAGACGTGGTCAGCACAAGATGTTATCCAAAAAGCTGGCAGACTTGCTCGGGATTACATGCAGGGAATTAGCTTGATGAAACCTCTCAATGATACGAGAATTCTGAGTGATGCTAACAAACAGATAAGTTGGAAATGTCCGAGGTTTGTGATGGTGCTGTCATGGAAGGTGGAAGCAAAGGGGCTTGTGGCAGTTTGGTGCGTGACCACACAGGAGCTTTTCTCTGTGGAGTAAGCATTAACATTGGTAAAGGTTCAGTTTTGGAAGAGGAATTGAAGGGTATCCTCTTTGGCCTGAAGCTAGCTTGGTCGAGAGGGTATAGAAGGATCCGGGTGGATTCAGATTCACTGGTCGCGATAAAGCTCATGTCTAAAGGTTGCTGCATGCGTCACCCATTTTATAATCTGGTCCAGGAGATTCATGCAGTGCATGGCTATCAGGGGAACATTTATTGGAATCATGTTCTACGTGAAGCTAACCAGGTGGCAGATGCTTTGGCTAAGAAAGCTATTACGACTTTAAGTCTTTATCAAGTTTTTGATTTTCCTCCTTCATGTATTGTTTATGCACTTTGAGCTGATATAGCTCATATTTCTTCCCAAGAGGCTTTTAGCCCTCTTGATAGTTTATTCACAAAAAAATAAAGCTTAAGTGTAAAATGAAAAAAAAAAAAACTAAGGGTGTATGATTAGAAAAAAGTGTGCAAAATACTATGGGCCAAATGCTTTTGGTCAACAGTAATGGGCCCAACGCCCACGGGAGCAAGCCCAAGCACAAAACTGAAGCAGACAAAGCCTAGTTAGACAGCCATACGATGTTAACAAAGGATCGACTACTAGCACAAGTGCAAATAGAACAAACAAACCGTAATTACTGATTTTCATTTACAAAAAAAGGGTTGGCAGAAGTGAGAAACATCTTGATAGGAGTGTCAAAGTAAGCTTAAACCCAATGAGTCAACCCGGCTCATCATGCATCTAAGCTAAACTGGGTGCAAAAAAATAAAAGTTTTACGGTACTAAGAGAAAACAAATTTAGTTCACTTAATCCACGAATTAGGTGGGCTTGAGTCGATTAATTCACTTAATTTACTTAAGTAGTTATTTAGTAATTTCAATTATATATATATATATATATATTCTTAACAATTTGATATTTTTAATTTTAAGATTATAATATTATTGAACTATGACTAATGTATGGATTTAAGACTTTAATATTTTAAGAATTTTGAATGATATTTTATGTATTTGAGAATTGAAACATTTGAATTATTACTTTCATGATTATATTAAATGTTTGAATGATTATTTAGCACATTCGTTTATTATTTGTATTTTTATTTAAATCATTGAAATGTCTTGGTTAAAAAAAGATTTTTTTTAATTTATTTAAATTCTTTATTTTAGATTTTTTTATTATAAAATATTTGCGAATCAATCCATTTAATCTACCAATCCATGGTGGCCTAGATTGGAGTGATATTTTCGTGACTGATTTAAAAGTGAACCGAGCTTAGTGGGACAACTTGTGTGAACCAAGCTAACCTGTTTTGACACCCCTCCATCTTGAATGAAATAAGTTTCTGTATGCCGAAGCTACTAGTCTTTCATTTTCCAGCAATTAATATATATATATATTAATTGAGTAATTGTAGTTTCAACTTTCTGGTTGAAGAATCCTGCCAAATTATCAAGATGACTATCCGCCATGCGCACTCGACTGTTGTTTCCTACATTTCTACTATTGCTTCTTGTTTTTCCCATTGCATTCCAGAAGTCTATTCCAAAATAAATGGGAAGTGCAGGAAGTACTGCACACTCGTACCGAAGAGATCCTGAAGCCCAACGGGCTTGGATCCAAACAAAATTGTTTGTTTCTACTTCTATAAATAGTTGACCAAGAAAAAAAAAACTGATTCAACTACTGTGTTCCTGACAAAAAATAACAACTAATTATGTATCATGACAAAAAAAGTTAATGCTTCTGCAAGTACACAAACCGTACCAATTCAACTGGGCCACACAAGATAAAATAAGTAATAACACGTTTTGATTATTACTATTGCCCAAATTTCTTTGTTTTGGAGTACTATCAACAGTTAATAGCATTTTAGAAATCAACATTTTCTTCGGTGAGTGCAATCATATTCTAAACCAGCCTAATTAAGTACAACAACATATTTGTCAACATGTGACATTTGAGTTATGTAACTGGGCACCAACCCTATCTCTCAAGAGAAAAGATTCATTCTAGAGGGAAATTAAATTAGTGCCATGTAAACATATGACCTGCTTTCACCCACATGGAAGATTAAATTGTATCTTCCTTTTCTTTATATAGGCTAATGTTAATTGTTACTTTGTTAGTCATTAGTTTGTTAGTTTTTTCTTTTCCTTTCAATCATTAAGTCAATCTTATAATTTCAAATTGTATCTCTTATAACATCTTCATCTAAGTTAATAGGCTTAATTTCTGTCCTTTGAAGCTCTGAGAAGAAAATAGATAACACGAAGTAGATCTTTCTGAGGACCAAACAGAAATTTTGGGAGCAAAAGTTGAATAAGAATTTATGAAGAGTAATCCTGGCAATCTGCATCATGCCTATTGATCATAAAAATTCTGCAGGACTCAAAGATAATATATATGCAATTAATAAAAAAAAGGATAACCATATAAAGATACATCTAGAAATAAAGGGTTCAAGTGTTCAGTAGAAAAAGAGAGGCTTAGAAACAAATAGCTCTACATAAACTAAAGACCGTGATCTTTATGGATCATATACTATCTAGAGATATATGTGTAACTTCCATCTCTAATCACGAGCAAATGATTTGATTTGAGCTTCAATAATTTTTGATAGTTTGTTCAACCATGTCTTTCAGTTCCTTGAAACTCTGGTTCCAATTTCTTGGCCATGGCCTGCTGAATCTTCTGCTTATGCTTGTGGGGAACAACATGTGTGTGATATAAGATGACATTAGGCTTTATATCAAAGTCCCTAATGAAATGATCCTTCATTGCATCTGATACTTGTGGATCTTGAACAAGGAGGTCTTTGATTGCTTCAGGCATAGGTTGGCCATTCATCATATTCTTCCAATAATCTCCCATGTCTTTTCTTGCATAGCTGAGGTTCACAACCTATTTAAGTTGAAAGAAAATAGAATTCATCAACAACATATATAGGATAAAAGAGGCTTCACATAATAAAAGATAAACTGAAGTGCTTCACATATAAAAGCTTACCAGAAGAGAAAAGACTACGAAAAAAGCAAAGAAGGACTTCATTTTTTTGCTAAGGTATGGAGTTCTCATTAGATTTGTGAAGGCTAGGATCATCCCTTTTTATAGGCAAGAAGTGACCCACGTACGATGTGTATGTGTGTGTGTGAAAAACTTGTAGGAAAATGGCAAGAGTAAATAGATGGCTAAGCTTTCCCAAAATGAAAAAATAAAAAAGTAGAAGAAAAAAGAGTGGTTCAGATTAAAATCACGAGGAGTAATGCTCTCCCTTTACAACTTCTACATTCATCATGTAGGTGCGTGCATTTGAGTTCCAACAGTTCCTGCTGAGTTTTCTTTATAGAGTCAACTGGATTCACCTTTAGTAAATTTAATAATTAATAATTGTACTTGTTTTATAGGTTTAATTAATTATTTAACTGTTGTGTCTGCGTTAATTATTTAGCTCTATATTATAGTGTCTATACAAGTATTTTTTTTTTTACATATTGTAGTCCTTGCGCCTCAATCTTGTGATAGTTTTATATTATCAGAAGACTAATTAACATAACCGATTAAAACATAAAAAAATTATTTGTACGAAAACTAAAATATACTTTTTTGTATAAAGACTAAAACGAAAAGTTGATAATTTATATAAATTAAATGATTAATTAAACCTATTTTATATTGCATAGTAGTGATACTCCACCAGAATGCAAGGCCAGGAAAAACTTTTGTATACGATGGCTATGTGATTAAGAAAACGATATCTGAATATCAAAATTCAAAATGGGACAACAGAAAGTTGTCTCCTTTGGTTTTGGTATGTAGTTTTGAGATGTGTGTATATTAAAAAAAACAAATAAGTGAAAGAAAAAGATAATTATATTCTGTGTCACATATGATTAATTTCAATTTTGCTATGTTTAGATAATGGAGCTGCATGGATTATTAGCCAACTTTATTGGGTCGGTGGCCTGTCTCTTTACTCCCCAGTCCCTAGCATATGTTTGCAGAAGTCGCGGCACTTCTTCGCTATTGCTATATATATATATTATATTTATAGCAATCATTTCAACTTCATTTAGGTTAAATATGTGAGAGATCTAGTATTGCCTTCATTAATTGAGCATTGGTAAACAATTCTCTTGTTTCTGGTGCACAATTGCAAAGGACTTAAAATAATATTACAATGCACAGAAACAGTTATTTACTCTCCTCTGCCATGCAAAATAAGCGACCTCACAAACCATTTATTCACAAAATTCTGGCTAGCTTATGCAAGAGTTATGTTTCAAATATTTGGGTTGACTTTGGAATAGTCATTGACTGTGACACATATATAAAATTAGTCAATTGAAAAATACTAATTTTGACACGTTTATAATTCAGAAAGGAGTGAATGTCTTTATAAAAAAAAAAAAGAAAGGACATGTGTGAATGATACGTATATGATAAGTAAATTTTGCAGTGAAAGTAAATTTTGAAGTGAAAAGTTTCTGTTTCATTGTAGTTCGAAAATTAGAATTAGAATTTTACTTCAATAATTTATATAATAATTATTTGAATTTGAAAGTCATCATAGAGGTAAAGTTTCAATTCATTAGAGAACATAACTAAAAACAGCTGTGGAACTATATAAATTTTGCCCTTTAATATGCTTGGTTCATAAGTAGAAGCATGAAAATATAAATGGTTATTACGGTGCAACGCGGTAGGTACATAACTCATATTTTATAACTCACATTCTATAGACAGGTAGATGCTAGCTAGAGCCGAACAACAATGTTTATCTTTTGGATTTGGACCACCTATTTATTGTGTTACGAGGGTTATTATGGTGCAACGCGGTAGGTACATAGATAATATTGTGATTTTGTATCGTGATTTATTCTATATAATTAATGTATTCCTATTTGTTCTATCAATAATAGAAACAATTGTTTTGTTTTAATCACTTAGAAATATTTGTTGAATATCTTAAATGTTTGTGTATATGTGTGTGCATTCTTACTCTTCTGGATTTTTGGTTGCATTGAATACTCTAGTTAATTTTCCCCCTTATACATGAGATAAACTAAGCCTCGCACTCTGTAAATTGGCTACACATTTTCTGCAGTAAGGGGCCTAATATGGTTTGTTAATCGTCATGCTGACATACTTATAAGCGCAACTCTGAGTTTTGGTTTATTATTTACTAATTGAAAGTGTGGACACTATGTCATACATCAAGCATATAGCTTGTATATTCTCCTATTCTACAACAAAAAGGTATGAGATGTCTAATTTCATAACCACCATAAAATATATAAAATGAAGAGAAAAAATTGAAGAAGAAACTTGCCGTTCAAAAGTTCAAATCAACCTTATAATAATTGTCATCACTGTTTTATGTACTCGTAGCAAGTAAATGTTACTCACAAAAGATAGTCATATTCTAAACTGTTAGAAGATTTAATCAAATGATTTCAATAATGACGGAATTCAATGGGAGTAGCCGGAATATATGGTAATTTGTGGGCGTATCTTGTCCTATGAGATAAAGTTCACAAAAAGACAATCCCAGATTAGATATGACTTATATGACTTGTGAGTTCGCCAAAATGCTCCGTTGGCTTTTTCTTCAAAGTCAACTTAAATGTGCATCACTAAATAAAATGATTATGATGCCTATAAAGAAATCGAATCAAAATTCAGTTGCACTTCATTTTGTTTCCTATAGGTTTATGCGTGGCATGTAAGCACTATTTTGTAAAGATTGCCTTGTGTTTTTCTGTGTCCTATGGGGGAAGGGTTGTGATCGATCTATCTGGATCTGCCAAAGTCAACTTAGTTTCTGCATCAGAATGCCTACTTGTGTCTATAGCATATAATTTTCATAAGGAGGTTTGAATTGGTTTAAATTCTTAATTGATTAATGTGTTATGTGGTTGAAGAAACAAAGCATTCTACTTGGAATTATTTTGTTTTGTTTTTTAATGTTTGCTGTCAACAATGTGATGCTATTTGATCACGACAATTAAATGGCACTATTGACTATCTGTTCCATTAAGAAATAAATCTTGAAAGTTATTTATGGCACCAAAAGTTGCGTACGTCACTCTAATTAAACAATGTTCGTTCAACTCATTAAAAAAATATACGTGGGAAGGGAGAATTAACTTTTGAAGTAAGCCATTGGCCAAGTGTTTTTCCACATTAGTTAAATAAAGTTTAGCAATATCTTCCCATCCCAGACACATATAAATATATTGGGAAATCAGTGTCTTATTTGGGTAGCTAGGCATTAGAGCAAACCTGATTAGGGTCTAGACCCAAAATTGGGACGTTGTCATGTGATTTTGAAATAATAATGTTAAATTTTCAAAGCAAAGGAACATCTCATGCATGAATATGTATCTATATATGGAGCAAAAGAAATATGCATGAAAGTTTGAGGAGAAAACTAGATTGTCCTCATTCGCTCATATTTAAGAAAAGCATAATTATATTGTTTTTCGCAGAGTTAATTTGGATTAGCTTGATAGTTAATTACTAAAATTTCTCAATTGAGATAAATATTTGTTTCTTAACTTCCGGAGAGAAACAAACCCCTATAAATTTATAAGTATTTTAAAAAATTTAGACAATAAATTTTTTAAAAAGGCACAAACACTACTAAAAGATAGTCGTATCATGTTGTAATTGTGTCAGTAAGTCAAATAGTGTACAAACACTTCAAATGCTTTTAGTAATATTTTTATTCCTTTTTTACTTCTTTTTTTTTAATTTTTTTATACCAATACTTTTTAGTTATAAGTTTTAATGATTCATACTTATTTTTAAAATATGAAATTCTCTTACGATTTTCAATTTTTATTTTATGTTAATTTTATATTAATTTTATGTTCTATTATAGTCATGACATCTAGTTCTTGTTATTATTAAAATTTGTCATATGTTCGTGTCTGTACTGTATTTATGTTTTATTCAAACTTGTTTCCCTTTTTTTATCCTTTGTCGACATGGTCAATATTTCAGATAATTTCTATGTGAGGAGTACCTGAATTGTATTAACTTTTTTTTTAAAAAAATTGAAAATTTTGACTGTGTCCTAGACACCAAATGTGTCATATATATATCCTTTAGCTTATGGTGTGTGAATCACCAATTAAATGAGCGAAGCAAGGTTGTCAGTTGTCACTTTAATATTGGTTTCTAACAGCTTATGAGTTGCATTTGAGATCTTTACTCAAACTCAAACACAGCCTTAAATAAAAAGGAGTGGGTTGTTTGGAAACTTTTGAGTGGTCTTGTAAGATGAGCTAAGCCTTGAGGTTCATGACAGCTGCTGCAGATTGAACAGTTTAGCCAACAATTTCAGTTTCCCACTACATGGGACGCACAAAGAGTCAAACGATCTGATCAAGAGAAACCATATACTTTGATAATTAGTCAAATATTGAGGGAAGTATATGAATCAAGAAAAGTGATATGATCTGTTGCCACTTGCCACTATTCATTTTAGTCAAAATTCAACCAGAAGAATGTGGCTCCTTTTGCTTCTTCCTTTTGATCTTTTTTCATGACCCTGTTGATCTGAGAATGATAGATAGCTAGCTAGCTTTTGTGACCAAATTTGTCCAAGATCCCTTAGCTTGATTTTTCAACTCTCTTCTTTTGCTTTGCCTTTATGATTTAGTACAGGATGCACAAGGCAGTGGAGCTATAATGATATCTACAAAGAATATAAATAAAAAGTATCAAGATTTACAATAGCAAAAAAACAAAAAATGAAAAGAAGAAAAAAGTAAGCTAAGATAATAATCATAAGACATAAAGCATGATGATAAAGATCGTGATGAATTCTATGAGGAAGACCACAAAGATTTTAAAAAAAGGATGTGTTTTGCCAAACTTAATTATGCATCACAATCACATGGACCCCAAACTGAATGTGTTTAGCATCCATCCCCGAGATAGATTGTGTAACCTCTTCAAAATTTCTGTCCAGAAAAGAAGAATCTGATAAAATTCTTCCATTTAATCAAACAAGTATACCCTTCCTCCTAAAATCGTTTTCTTTCTCTAAACACTCTCCCTAAGCCATGCCATGACCATGAACAAAAAAAAAAAATTAAAAAAAGTAAAAGTAGAAAGTAGATGAAAAAAAAAAAGGATGAGGGAGTGAGAGTGAGAGAGAGAGGAAAAAACATGAATGTGTTATGAGTGAGGATATTTTTGACTTTTTTTTATTCACTCATATTTATTTTTTCTAATTTAATATATATATATATATATAATAATTTTAATAAAATATCAAGGCAAACAATTTGAGCCGATTTGGATCTATTTAGGTTCATGAGTCGTACTCTTAAATAACTCTAAACAATTTTCTCATTATTCTCTTAGTCTGATTTAGAAGGACTAATATATATATATATATATATATATATATATATATATATATATATATATATATATATATATATATATATATATATATATATATATATATATAGAGAGATATATATATATATGTTTTTATATATATATATATATATATATATATCGCGCTCTCTCTAGAGCTACTCTTTTTTATTCACTCACATATGAATTTCACACTCCATATATATATATATATATTAATTCACTCACTTTTTTATGTAAGTGTGTGTGGGTGTGTATATATATATATATATGTGTGGTACTCTTATATATATATATATATATATATATATATATATATATATATATATATATATATATATATATATATATATATATATATATATATATATATATATATATATATATATATATATATATATATATATATATATATATATATATATAATAAGTGACATGAAAACAAATGATTTTTTTTATAAAAAAATACATTTTATTATCATGGACTCACTTGAGCCATTTGTGCTGTAAACTGTTTTAGACATTTGAATTTTACACTCCATTATTTGTTATATTTTAAAATACTCACTTTTTAATGTAAAATTGTATTTTGGAATGGATTTTTCAAAATAAAATAAGAAGAAGTTATTGAATTCAATAGCGAAAGTGCAGAAAGCAAATGCTTCCATTTTGTTGTTAAACTTTTTTTGTTCTTCCTGATTAAGTCTAACAACAAAATGATCACACAAAAAAGTTGTCAATTGTTATTTCCACTCCCTCTTATTACTAATACACTCCCCTTTTACCAAAATACCCTGAATTTCATAAACTAATATACTCCCCTTTTACCAAATGGTTTTTGACAAAAAGAAAAGGAATTCATTAATCTCTCTCATGATACGGGCACAAGAAGAGTGCCCAATCCCTGCAACATTACCTTCCCATGTTATATACAAATATACAATTTTCCTCAGATCACACACGTCTCGATTATGTGTATAAATACCCCAAAATATCAGTTAGATTCCACTTGCTCAAAAAATATTATATTGCAGCACAAACATCCTCAAATCATTAGATCCATCACGCATGAGCCCTTGAAGTAGTTAGACACACACACACACACTTGGTGACCTGGGCATACAATCGATTGACTATAAGAGAGTATTTGAAATTGGCCGCAAAACTTTTCAACCAAGAACAAGTATGATATAAGATATCCCGCATGACCGAATCCCTGTTGAAGACATCTTCGTCTATGATCGAAACCCTAAACTCCTTATTTTAAATTAAATAAGGGTTTTATTTAAAATAAGGGGGAGTGTATTATTTTAAATAAAACACATGATCAATTCATGTTCCCATGCTTCGTCTATGAAGGTTTGAAGGCATAATGGTTTCTAGCAGTCCTCTCCCCTAAGCCAACCCCTATGTACAAAATCACCATTTTGTAAAAGGGGAGTGTATTAGTTTCTGAAACACATGGTACTTTGGGGAAAAAAATTACAAAGAAGAGTGTATTAGTAATAAGGAGAGTGGAAATAGTAACTTCCAAAAAGATTAGCAATAAAGCGGACCGTAGCACAAATGGCCCAAAAAGGACACTGAGATCCAATGGGCTTTGAAAACCAGAACCATTAATATCCGTGGGATCGAATAGAAAGATTTGGTTGGTATCTCTGTGCCACCTAGTTTCGGAGTTTCAACATTCAACAATGGTACCTCAAGCTTTGTCAGTGCCTGCGAGTGCCAGCTTCACTATCGCTTCTCGCACCAGAAGTCCCTCCCACCTCGTATTTTCTCACAGGTTCATCTTCATATCACCCAATGAAACTTTCACTTTTTTTCCAATTGTTTTTTTCGAACCTAAAATTTGAGCTACCATTATACCAGAAACCCGTGCTCGATAGCTTCTTCCTTACCAAACCCATATGGCCATTCATCAGGAGTTGGTAAATTTCTAATTTGACAACTTTTTCTTTGGCCGCAACTCGATATTTGGTGGCTTTTCTATGCTGTGATAGTTTAACCTCGTTTTGAGTGTGCTGATCCTATTGTTGAAGCAAAATTGATCTAGTTTTATAATAATTAACTGTCTTGCGTAATTTAAGATATTTGGGTCCTGTTTGGATAAAATCTTTAATAAACACTTGTAGGAGAAGAAAATAAGAAGGTAAAAATGAATTGAATTTATTCCATCAGTTAAAATTAGTCCATGTATAAGTTAAAATCAGCTTTTTGAGAAGCTAGAGAGAGAGAGAGAGAGAGAGAGAGAGAGAGATTCTATAAATTATCTTATGCATAAGTTAATTTTAACTTAAGAGACAAATTTATTTCATTTTAGTGCTTATTGAGAAATGAGAAGTTTATCCAAACAAGACTTAATCAAGAGTTCAATTTTGACCCCAATACCACAAATTAGCACATTAAAGTATCACATCGTTGTGGTGACTAAGATTTTCACTTGTTGCACAGGTTTGTGAACAATTGTTACCTTATGGTTCATTGATAAATGAAAACTCTTTACTCTATCTGCGATTCAAAATTGAGTCCTATTAACAAATAAGCGGTATTTTGTTTGTCTATTAAGCTACGAGTTATTAACATGGACTACTTTGCATAATAAAGCAAGTTACCATGTGTATATTTTATTTTATACAGGGTTATCAAGTAAAAGCCGTGGTTTTCCTTTAAAACTTGATGAGAAAAATATCCATGGTGCGAGTACAAGGTAAAATTTTGATTACCTCCGTGTATTATGTGGTTGTTTGGTAGGGTGCTTATGAATACTTTTTTTTTTTACCATTATGGATTGTTCAGTGCCTGATTTGTCTATGATCCTTTGCTGGAAAAGAAAAAGTTTATCCGTATAGAGGTTAATTAGGTTATAAAGGAGTGCATTGTGAAACATTAATAATGCATTATTCTCCTTCAATTGAAAAGGATTCCTTCACAGACATAAATTTAGTGCCCTGTCTCTGCATTTTTTTAATTAGTAGTGAATGGTAAAGGACTTACTGATGTTCCAGTTTACTTGCAGTTATGGTGCAATTGAAGCCAAGGGGAATCCACCAATAACACCCGCAGTGATGACTCCTGGAGGACCTCTTGATCTCTCATCTGTTTTGTTTAGGAATCGTATAATATTCATAGGACAACCAGTCAATTCACAAGTGGCTCAGAGAGTTATATCCCAGCTTGTGACTCTAGCTACTATTGATGAAAATGCAGATATACTGGTTTGTTATGTCTTGGCAATGCTACTTTACTTTCATTGTTAAGTCATGAAATGGGATTTATATTGAGCTGCTCGTGTTGGCAGGTATATATAAATTGCCCTGGTGGAAGCACATATTCTGTGTTGGCAATTTATGATTGCATGTCTTGGGTAAGATCAAGGTTTTGTCACCCCTTCCAATGGACACACCCAGTCACTTTGAATCTATTTACATTTTCCCTTCTTTTCTAGTTACTTTAATTCCATAACAGTGATCAATGTTTCTACCCTGAAAGTATTTGGTGACTCCATTTTCCAGATAAAGCCCAAGGTTGGTACCGTGTGTTTCGGAGTAGCTGCAAGCCAAGGAGCACTTCTCCTTGCTGGAGGAGAGAAGGGAATGCGCTACGCGATGCCAAATGCTCGCATAATGATACATCAACCACAGAGTGGATGTGGGGTAAGAATTTGTTACAGAAACTGAGACATCATGAAACAGAAAAATCTCCCATACTGATTAGACGTAGGAAGAGAGTAATAATAATGCAGTGATAAGTTATATCATCATCATCATAATAATAATAATAATAATAATAATAATAATGCAGTGATATGACAAATTTGATCTTAGCACCATTTAGTATATGAGCTAAGTGGTCAAAACCACATCATGTTCCCCTTCCTACAAGTTACAAACTTCTATAAAACTAATGAACCTAAATTTCTTGACTTGAGAGGAGCTGATGCTGCAATTTGCTTGTTAAGTAGCCCATTAATTTTGTGACAAGTTGCAATGAATCATCTAAAAGTTATACTGGAAGTCTGATCTCTTCCACTGCAAAAGTTATGTTTGAAGTCATCTTCCATGTAATTGTAGAGTGCATTCTGTAATTTGAAACTTGAGGTATTGATGCATTTACTAATGAAAGTTCTTCATTTTTACACCGGAAGTACTATAAAATAATTTGGATTGATGGGTAGCAGGATCTTGATCAATACACAGTAGACACTGTCATTCTGATTGTTCTTAATCTCACTACAGGGTCATGTTGAGGATGTCAGACGCCAAGTGAATGAAGCTGTTCAATCTCGCCATGTTAGTGTTTCTTCCTTTGAGTTGTACAATTCTAATAATTTGTACAACTTTAATGCTCCTATGATCTTGATCATGCTGGAAATAGATGCTATCCTTAAGTCCCTCCTCATACTTAATGTTTATTTGGATTACAGAAAATTGACAAGATGTATAGTGTTTTTACTGGACAGCCATTAGAGAAGGTGCAACAGTACACAGAGAGGGACCGTTTTCTGTCTGTTTCTGAGGTAATGTGAACTGTTTTTCAATTTCCTTCCATAACAGTCAAATAAGTTCGTTGAATTGAGGACAAGTTCTCAGAGAAATCAAATGTGCTGTATTGCCAATAGCCAATATCCAATATCCAATAGGAAATGAAATTTAGGAAAAAAAAAGGTTTAAGTTGATAGTTGGAAAGGAGTAAATATTTCAATATAATTTGGATTTTCTGTTTAGTTTATACCAGGAAGTATTTGATTGACTTAATTAGTCTATAAATAATGCATGTCAAAGCACCATTGTTGCTTGTAATCTATATTGCTATTCGTCTATTTTTTGTAAAGGAGATTATTAAGGTGGCTAGTTTCAGTGAGTGCTGCTATTATGTTTTGATCTTAGTTTCTACAAATGTTTGATCTTACTGGATAGTTTTTTGTTTCTGCCTTTTCTCTGTGCAGGCTTTGGAGTTTGGTCTTATTGATGGTGTCCTGGAAACTGAGTATTGAATACAGTTTATTTGCAGGATATATCTTAGAGGTTGAAAATGCTAATTTTTGTCAAATTGATATTGCAGAATTTCATTCGTTAATGATAATTTGCAAATGTGGAGGATTGTATTTTCTTCTTAGTTCCCCAAAATTATGCTATTGTTGAAAGTTAACTTCCATAGAATGGTGTGTTTTTACAATTGTGGAGTTCAAGGTCGCTAACCCGTGTCATTTTGATTTGGGTACCTACTACCTAAGTAGTCACATAGAAAACCCTCACGTGCAGCTTCCTGGGTGGTAGAACTGAAGGAGCCATCTGAGTTATTTTAATCCCTGAATTTGAAAGGTGTTGTCACATAAGTCCCTGAAACAAATGTCAAATAAGTTCCTGAAAGTGCAAAATGACAATCACATTAGTCTAAAATTAAAAAATCACGTGACTTAAGTGATAATATGAATATAGGTTTGGGTACTAAAATGACAATTAGTAGTTAAATTAGAGACTTGTTTGACAGTGTCCACCAAATTTAGGGACAAAAATGGCTTTTTATTCTAAGTTTCACACAACCCACAGAGGGAGGGTACCATTTAATATCCCTTGAATGCAGATCATTCTTGCGTATAAGGTGTTCTCCATTGAGTGATGTTGGTGGGGTTGTTGCGAATATTACTCAACATCTTACCTATTGTGTTGGAAGAACCTAGTAAGTAACGAGTCATCGAATTGTTGCAGCAAAAGATATTATAACCTTGTGGGATGTGCATGATGAGTGGTGGTGGCAAAGTAGGAATCTACTATCCTGCATCATTCTATGTTTTGATGTTTACAGTGCAGAGACTGAGTTTTTCTGATTTTAATTCTCGTTTAGTTCTTTTGGTAGGAAAAAAATAATAATTGTGGATTGACATTTTTTAATTATTGTTTAAATAGAATAAGGATTGTCAACACACGATATTTTCTATTAAATGAAAATTAAGCAATTACTCAATGGAGAATAAGGATTGTCAACACACGAAATAGTCTTAGTTCTTTTGCTGATTTTTATTGTCTCTTAAGCAATTACTTACTACGACGTTGTATTTACTATTAATATGTTCGAATTTCCAAGTTTTTGCGTGCTCAATCGAGTAATATTATTTTAGCTATAACCCCATTAAATAAATGAAAACTCTCTCGCTAGCACCTATAAAAAGGTGGTTTAGTACTTCTAAATCCAAAGTGGCACTCTCCAATAGCAGAGGCTTTCGCTTCTTTCTACATAGCAGAAAGATGGCTCCTACTCTAGCGCTTCAGTTTCTTTCTCTTTTCCTTTTGTTCCTTATGGTAAAAGAATTATGCACGCTCGGACTTAATTAAGCCTGCAAGGAAACCAAATTTGTTCCATTTTCATGTCATTGTAGAAATATATATATATATATATATATATATATATATATATATATATATATATATATATATATATATATATATATATATCAGTTTACTTTAGTATTTAACTAACTATTTATAAATATATTCCACCTTTTACATTTATATAGTAAATTTTAACACTCATTTGTTTATTTGTTTTACATATTTTTATATTATATTTATCCATTTGTTTCTCCTGAGGATATACTCACACTACACCAAAAGTGACTTGCGGCAATTATTTTGCCATTTAGCGGCAACAAAATTAGTTAAATACTGAAGTAATTGCTATATTTCATCAATGAGAGTTAAAATATAAAAAAGAGAAAGTTGTTATCACATCAATATCTTTCTCTTCTTTAATTTTAAGATTATATTTAGAAGTTTGAAAAATCAAATAAGCAAAATTTATTATTGAGGTCGGGTCTAATATGATCTAATTATTATATTACTTTTAACTTTCTAATTTGCAAAAAATATTTTTTTGAGAGAACTTAAGAGTTCTTTTTTGGTAAAAAAATGATGAGGAGATTAGATTTGATTTTAAAAATATAAGAACTTTGTTGACTTAAAAAAAAAACTTCAGAGATATACTCTCAATGCATGTGTCTATATTTTTGTTTAAAATCCTTATAATCAAAACCTCAAGATATATATACATGTACATAATAATTTCAAAAGTTGCCACTCATTTCCTGCCACTGACTAATTGACTTTCATTGTAGAATGGCCAGGGCATTGGAGCTAGAGATATGAAGAAGGTAGAAGCAGTAGAACTCCAAGATCAAAAAGAAGTGGAATGGTTCGAAGCCACTGATCCTGAATATGTAGCTTCGTACACTGCCCATATACACAAGCATCACCATGAAAAGCTTCATCAACCTAATTACATAACCAAATATGGTGGAACCGTTCCAAAAGATAGTTCCAACATTATGGACCATACAGAGGCTTTCAAGACAGGATATTTCGCTTTGGATGATCGTCATGTTGGGAACGTGATGACCCTCCAAGTATAACATTCTCACAACTAGCTACCCCACAACCTCAAGTGCTAATGCTCTACAAAAGTTCACCATTTTGGAAGTATCAGAAGATATCAATACTCCTAAATGGGTAGCTTGAGACAGCAATTAAGGTGTTCAAAGTATCACTAGGTGCTGAGAATGGTGATAGCAAAATTGAAACTCTTGGTGTTTGCCATTTAGACACATCTGATTGGAACCCTAATCATATTATATTTACTAGGCTTGGAATTAAGCCTGGGAAGGCTCCAGTATGCCACTTCTTCCCTGTAAAACATCTTATGTGGGTTCCTCAACCTTCACAAGCCACCAAGTGAATGCAATGAGTTCCCTGGGGTGTGTTTGTAATAAATTAAGGTCAATCTTAGCCGTGATGACTATGTACCCTTTGTGGAGCTCTCTTTGTATGTATGTCTTGCATGTGCCTTGTTTTATCTACAAGTAATTAATGCGTTAGGGAAAAAAGACATCCTTGTTAATGTTTATGTACCTAGAAAAGGATGCACAACTCAACCAGAATGGAAACATGGACTTGTTGCAACGTTAAATTCATAATGAGACGTTGAAACTTGCTAGTGTTAGATAATCGGCCTATAAAAAAAATGGTCATATCAAACAAAATAAAGAATTATGTCAATGCTTCTCGGAATACAAAAGAGACTTTTAAAGATATAAAGATACAATCAATATGTTATTAGCAATTAAGGGATTGTAAACATTGTATTGATTTTATTTTCTTTATCTAAACTTTATGATTTTTATGTTATATTTTTTTTATTGATTCTTGTAACATGGAGTGTTAGTTAAGTTTATCATCCTTTCAAATTTTATAAATTTATAAAGTCAAATCAAATCTTATATTTTTTTTAATGTAAATTTATCAAAATTCAAATTACAAAATGTTAATTATATAAGTTTTTTTTGTCTAAATCTTAAGTATTTTATTTGAAACAAATAAATTATATTTCTAAGTATTTAACACAGTTACATATCAAAACTCAAAATCAATACCTTTGATTAAGAGAAAACAACTTCACCTAAGTGAATTCAAGTGTTTGGTGGTGATTAAGTCTTCTAAAAACAATCTTATGTACAAATTATTACATTTTTAAAAATCTTAATCTAATATACCCTAAAATGTATTTAATCTTACTTATACAGTGAAAGTTAAAAATCAAATTTTGTAAGTTTTAAGCATCTTTCAAGTTGTTTTAAAAAAAAAAGTGTCATTCAAATCACATAATGATAAAGTATTTTAACACTCCGCAACCACATCATAACCATAATTAGGACCGTATCAGACATATTTTCCACAATGTAAATATTTACTGGCTCACCGCGATCCTAACCGCAATTTAAAATCATAGTTACATATGTATATAAGGAGTGTGTGATGTGTCCTGATGTCATTATATCTTCCTCTTTCCTTATTACCTTTCTTTGTATGATATAAATAATGTTTTGTGTGCGCATGTAATAAAGGGGATAGTTAAATAACTAAGCATAAAAAAAATGATTTCAAGTATGGGCATGTCATTATATACCCATTACTGTATGATTTGAAATTAAAAACTTTGATCTTAGCATGAATCTTTTCCTCATGGCATCAAGTATGATGCCTTCCTTGACCTTAAAATGATTTCAGCTTTTGGGTCTTTTCCCGTATGTGGCTCCTAGATCAATAATTGTAACTTGTCCATTGTAGTTAGGGGTGGAAATGAACCGAGCAACTTGTCAAGAGCTTTTGGCTCGGCTTATGTAAGGCTCGGTTTGGCTCAACTTGTTTATTATAAAAGTTAAGTTCAAACTTTTTAAAAAGTCTTTTTAGATAAAAAGGTCAAGTTCAAACTATAAAAAAAAATTTGTTAAGCTTGACAAGTTGGTATGTTTAACTAATA